>NW_015626376.1:136599-138712 GCF_001515625.1 Sinocyclocheilus rhinocerous
GGGGCTTTGTAGAAAACGAAGCGTTTGAGAGAGGCGGGGCATAGAGGACCTACAATAATGTACAGTATTTTAAAAATAATGTGTTTTTTGAACATTAAAGCATGTCAACATATTCTGTTACACCAAATACACAGAATAATGATCTTTAAAAAAGCATCATATGACCCCTTTAATTTTCTTTAATCTTCCACTTTAGTTTTTTTCTTGATGAATCAAAAATTGAAAAAAACGTAACTGCAACTTTTTACACAACGTTTCAGAATTTCGGTGGTTCGTGTTCTTTACATTTAATATATGATATATAATGTTTTTTTTAATGCATAATTTCAAAAAGACATTTGCAGTGGGTTTGTAAAAGCTTTTGTAATGCATGTTTGAGCTGAGCTAGTGTTGTAGTAACACAGTTTCGCCAGCGTGTGGCGTTCCGAACGCTTCGAATCACTTAGTGAATCATGTTGATTCAATTGATTCGAAGCTTCGAAAAGATTCGTTTCTGCCATCGCTACTTTTTATCTCGCAGTTCCTATTTTACAACTCACAAATTCTGACTTTTTATTTCAGAATTCTGAGTCACATCTGTGAGATATAGACTAAGAATTGCGAGGAAAAATGTCCGTAACTGTGAGAGAAAAATTTGCAATTACCTTTTCAATTTTTTTTTTATCTAACTGTTACTTGCAGAAATGAGCTTCCATAGTTTTTAACTTTTACCAGTTTGAAAAACATATGAGCAAGATAAAAATAACATGCAACAGTGTGTCAAGTAATTTTGATTTCAGCTGGTTCAAGTTTGAGCAACTGCACTAAATTTGCATTGTTTCAGAGCTCGTATTAAACGTATTAATACGATTATTATACGGTATTGCTTGGGAAAAAAAATTTGACAAATTTATATTATAGGCCATGCATTTGACTCCGTTTTCTAAACCAATCTAGCACTAGAAAAGAAATGGAGTTGAACTAAAGCTGAACATGCTCGCACCTTGAGAACATTTTTTTAGTAATGATTGTTTAATGCTACAAAACTACTCCAGATTGTCTTGTATTCTGTGATCTCTTTATGTTGCAGGCTTTCTGCTCCCTGACAGGCTATTCTCATGAAATATATGTTGATCCGGAGCGACAAATTTACAAAAAACTTGGAATGAGAAGAGGAGAGACATACATGGAGACACGTATTGTGCTTGATTTTGTCGCTTCGTGTGTTAAATGTCAAATATAGTTGCTCTGGAGCAAGAGTGCGATTGTTGTAGAATTCCGTAATGTTCTGTAGACATGAAATTACAACTTAAATTGACTGCCTAAAATAGATGCATGGAAATAAAAGCTTATTTTGTCATTGTAGACACTTCTCCGGCTTGTGTTTGGATGTGAACGCCAAAGAATGACGTGTTTGATTGAATGTGCATTTGTAGCTTGCAGCAGTCCACATGTGAAATCCGGTGTGCTGGTCGGGAGTCTGAGGAGCTTGTGGCGCGCCGTGACCAGCCCTGTGTTTGACTTCCAGGGAGATCCGCTGCAGCAAGGCGGAGCTCTGATCGCAGGCCCAGGTCACACGCTTTCCCATTCTGCTTCTACTTCCATATCTTGACTTGATCTGAACACTGTGTTTTATTTTCCAGCTCCAGAGGTTCATTTTGCCCATTTTGACATGAACCGGCTGGACCACATGCCCATCAACTGGTTGCTTCAGTTAGCAGGCCTTCAAACGCTGGACTTCAGCGAGTCGCACAAAATCATTGATATCTAAAGGAAAAGGAGCTGTTAAGCCATGATGGAACTGCGCTCCATGCTTGTAGCTGTTATAATGCAATGCTGGTCTTTGTTTGAACTCTATAATGACTCACTATTGTTGTTGTTGTATATAGTATTGTTTTTATATATTATTTATGTTTGATAGGAACAAGCCATTCCACTGCTAGTGACCCTTGATTATATTTGTTACGTTACAAAAAATTATATTTATATATATATGTATGTGTATATGCTGTGTGTGTGTGTGTATATATATATATATATATATATACACACACACTCCGGTCAAAAGTTTGGGGTCAGTGAGACTGTAATGTTTTTAAAGAAGTGTCTTCTGCTCATCAAGGCTGCATTCATT
>NW_015626376.1:142565-147701 GCF_001515625.1 Sinocyclocheilus rhinocerous
TTAGAATGATTTCTGAAGATCATGTGACACTTTATACTGGAGTAATGATGATGGAAATTCAGCGCTGCAACACAGAAATAAATTATATTTTAAAGGATATTAAAATAGAAACCATTATTTTATATTCTAATAACATTTTGTAAGATTAGTGTTTTTTTCTGTATTTTTGATCAAATAAATGCAGCCTTGATGAGCAGAAGACACTTCTTTAAAACACATTACAGTCTCACTGACCCCAAACTTTTGAATGATAGCGTATATATATATATATAAACATCAAAAATTCTCCAAAAACACATCATATTGAGTGGAGTATAAAACACTTGTTTTGGTGTAAATCTCATATAAACATGTCCAAGTTATGTTTCATCAAAAAGAAAATGAAGAAAATTATAGGACAATTAAGATTTTTTTTTACATTGTGCATTGTTTAAATTATAATAGTCTGCAAAACAGTAAAAAAAAAAAGTTTTATAATAAATATATAAATTAAAGACTATACAACAAATGCTGGCATTATGTGTAAATACTTTACAATTATTTTTATATTTTATTTATTTATTATTATTATTATTAATAATTATTAATTATTGATGGAAGCAATCAAAAACAAAAGCAATGCTATGCAAGTACTAAAACATTTTTTTTTAAATTATATAATAAATAAAAAGAAAACAGATAGAATAGAAAAAGAATAGAGCAAGCTAAACTAATTGTAAAATAAATAAAACGAAAACAAATAGAATACAAAAAGAATATATAGAATTATACAATAATTACCACTGTGCATAAACACTATGCAATTTTTTTCACATCACAGTCATGAGAACTAGTGCACATACACATGTATATACACCCCCCAAAAAAATACAGTAAAATATATATATTTAATCTTCGTAAATTATAGATAGACTACACAGCACAAATTACCATAATGCAGAAATACTTTACAATTTAAATAATATATTTTAACATTACAGTAATGTAAAACATATGTGTTTTAAACATGAAAACAATGCAAATAATCTTAAAACCAATTCGTTTCTCGATTTTGGGATTTCGCGAGCATGGTTTAAAGTTCCGCAAGTGCCCGGATGTTGTGGCGCAGTGACGTCACTCGCAAGGCTTTTAGAATTTTGCCTTCTCCACGTCACCGGCAGGACAACTGGCTCAAATATACTTGGGTCTGCGGCGCGTGGAGCCGTTAGAAGCCGGACTATGCAAACTAAAGCGCAAATCCTACTTCTATCTCACGTTCGCGTCTGAAACGCCGTCTTTTCACGCGTAGGGAGGCATGAAGCGCAAAAGCGAGCGACGGAGCGAGTCAAGGAAGAGACTCTGCGCGTCTCTGAGGGACCAGACGGAGTCCAAGAGCGATATTTACCTTCGTATCACAGGTAAACAAACTACAGACGCGACCAGAGCGATCTTAAAGCGTTAAACCGCCATTAAGTACTGTCATGCGAGTCCTGTCGGGTTTGTTTGGCGGTTTATAGCACTGGATGGTCGCTTTAACATGAAACATGAGATCACAACACAAACTAAGTGCTGTTTATGTCGAGATTAGCGCTGATTATACGTCAGGATGACTCTAAAATGGCATTATTAGCTACTAATGGTGTCTGTGTGGAGACGGAACGGTTTTCTTTGTTCTGTTCGCTGGATGTAAATCACCGAAAATGGATCAAAGCGTTCAGTCAGAGCAAAATGAGATTCTATTGGCTGATCGGCGCGTCTCTCCAAGCAACGGCTGCCTGCTGTTCGATTTAAATCCTGGAGGGAGGGGCTTAGTGTGATTGACGTGTCAGTGTTGCGACCGTCAGCCAATCAGGCGGCGGGAAACGGTTTAACGTCGCGTTGGATTTAAACTGCGCTGAATTTAAATTCTGGAGGGAGGGGCTTAGTGTGATTGACGGGTCAGTGTTGCGACCGTCAGCCAATCAGGCGACGGGAAACGGTTTAACGTCGCGTTGGATTTAAACTGCGCTGAACTTTATTCAGAC
Source organism: Sinocyclocheilus rhinocerous (assembly GCF_001515625.1). NCBI lineage: Eukaryota > Metazoa > Chordata > Actinopteri > Cypriniformes > Cyprinidae > Sinocyclocheilus > Sinocyclocheilus rhinocerous. The sequence goes on from NW_015626376.1 coordinate 144,569, forward strand.
TTCAGGCTAGAGAAAGATCGCTCGTGTCCTGTGGCGTTATTTTATTTACACAATTTAAACGGAGGCATAGTTCTAATTAATTTTTTTTTAAATGCAGGTTTTATCGTATAAAAAGAATAAAATTGTTATTTTACGTTTTGTTTTGTAAAAATACAAATCATAAATTGTCGACGGAAATTAGACCGTTTTGCTTGAATGTGTGTTGACTTTAGATTAGCGTTAAGTCTTTTTATTAGTAAGATAACTTAAACCAAGATTAAATAATGCTCCGGAACAACGTTACAATAGAAACGTGCGATCTGTCAAACTGCATCGAGTTCATTAAAGGTGAGTGTCATATTTCTGTTTTCTTCTTAATAGTGCACATATTTTGTTGTTGACGGTTTGTCTGAGAACTCACTTCCGGTACGCGGATTCAAATCTGTTGATTCAAATACATTGACTGCGTGAAATCTGCCGGAAGTGCATTCATTATGAGGCATTACAGTATAGTTTTGTGCCTTGTGTTTTTCAGATCAGCTGTATTTTGCTATTCTTCATCAGAAGGTGAAGAGCACTTCTGACAGGCACTGTTTCTGCATCGATGAAGAGCTTTCCTATGAGAAGTAAGAGTGTAATTGTGCATTACTAATGAAATACTGGTCATGATTGGGCACATTAATACACTAAACATTATAAAGTGTTATATTTGATACATGTAAGGCCTCTAAATGGTCAACATCAATCATCATTGGATTGCATTGCAATCTGGTCTTGCTAAGACATATTATTGGCGATATAGAGTGGCGTTTATATCATTTTATGCTGCTGTACTGATAAAGATCTCATAGATTTACATTATGAGCAAACAGAATTTCATCGTATAAATATCAGCATTTGCACAAAATTGCATATTTTTGCTCCGTTTGAGTCTCTGAATAAAACTGAGCCTCTATATTCTCACTGTATCAAATTATATGAGCTATAAACGCCTGATGGATTAAATATTATAAAACACATTTTGTCTATAGGTTCAGTATTTAGTGTTTTCTTCCCCATAGGACAGTCTGTTAAATATGCATATGGTTTTTATGGATCGTACCAGACCTTTATCAATGACCTCTTCGGTTTTTATGTTTAAACAGCTTCTATGCGGACTTTGGCCCGCTCAATCTGGCCATGTTTTATCGCTTCTGTTGCAAACTCAACAAAAAGCTGAAGGTAATGACGCTTCATTACTCTGACTGTTCTAATAAATACAGTCTTTGCATGCATGCAAGCATTGTATGTTATGTTTTTATTTTTTTATTTAAATGTTTGGTTTTGTATGCCAGATGTGTTGTTTTTAAATTTGTGCTCTTCTAACTCAACAGTCTTGTGCTCTTGCAAAGAAGACAATTGTGTTTTATACCTGTGGTGACAGAAAGAAACAAGCCAATGCTGCGTATTTGATCGGCTCTTATGCTGTAAGTTTTCCAGTCCAGCTTTTTTTAGCCTAAAGGCTTCGCTTTCATGAAAGTGCAGCCTGATGGAGTGCTCAAATATATTTCCAATGGTTTTGCATGTATATGCATGAGCTTTGCATCTAGTTCTTCCTTCTTGTTTGTCCTCTTTTGTAGGTAATGCATCTACAGAAAACACCAGAAGAAGCGTACAGCCTTCTGGTCTCTCAAAATGCGTCTTATCTTCCTTTTCGGTAATTGAAATTTATCCCCTACGTGCATTTTATGAGCCTTTTAAATCGGAAGCAATCTCATTTTCCGTTTCTAGATTTCTGTTCATCTCCGACTTAATTTTTCATTGCATTCAACAGAGATGCATCTTTTGGAGCTTGCATGTACAATCTGAATATCCTTGACTGTCTGCTTGCCGTTCACAAGGTAATCCAGAGTCTCTGTGAAGCTTCATGTGGCGTGTTTGCCGGTCCACTATTCCTGCTGATCGCATGTTGTGTGTTTCAGGCGCTGCAGTTCGGCTGGCTGGATTTCTCAAAGTTTAATGTGGAGGAATATGAACATTATGAGGTGAGTTTTCCATGATATATACCTTTTTCTTGGCTTAAAAATGGACGCGGCCATTTGTAAATTTTATGGGTCTAGCTTCCCATTTTTAGCTGTACAAAACCACTCGTTTTGCTGCTTGATATTGAAAATGGGTGAGTCTTACCATATTATTTTAATGTATTATCTTAATTATGAACACACTGGTTTGTAGTTCAAACAGTTTTACCGTTTTCTGCACGTTGTTATTCTTCTCGTTATTTCCTTATGAACCGGAAGTCTCACCCATTTCCGCGTTGAAGAAAAAGGTGGATAGAAGGGTAAAGCTTAAAAGCCCGGTTTCACAGACGGGGCTTAGCTTAAGCCAGGGCTAGGCCTTAGTTAAATTAAAGGTGACATATCATGAAAATCTGACTTTTCCAGGTTTTAAGTGCTATAATCAGGTCCACGGTGCATCTACCAACCAAGGAAACGTGAAAAAGATTAACCCAGTAACTTTGTTTTGGTAAGCCTTTTTCTGCAAGCCTCTGAAAAAATGAGCGCGTCTGATTTCGCTCCCCTAGTGACGTTGCAAAGGGATCTCATTATAATATTACCGCAGCATAATATGTCTCCTTTAAGATATTTACACAGCTTTTATTAAAAAGTCTTGGAGGAAAACTTTAAAGGTGTGCATCTTGCATACACAACCACCCTATAACGATGAAGATCCACCCAGTGTTTTTTTTTTTTTAATCTACTAAAATCTTTACCCCTAGTCTGTGAAACCGGGGGAAAGAGTTTAGCCATACACTGACTGACTCGATGATGCTTTAATGTCTTTTCCAGCGGGCAGAAAATGGAGATTTCAACTGGATAATTCCAGGGAAGTTTTTGGCTTTCAGCGGCCCTCATCCAAAGAGCAAAATTGAGAATGGTGCATATGGTTTGGCTTGTTCACCCATTATACCAATGCTTTGACTTTAGTCTGAGATGAGAGCTGGAATTATGTACAGATTTATATACATTTCTCCTTTTTTTTTTTTTTTTCTTCAGGATACCCTCTTCATGCCCCTGAAGCGTATTTCCCCTACTTCAGGAAGCATAACATCACCACCATCATCCGGCTCAACAAGAAAATGTATGAAGCCAAGCGTTTCACAGAAATGGGCTTC
>NW_015626376.1:147744-161535 GCF_001515625.1 Sinocyclocheilus rhinocerous
ATCTGAAAGTTGAATAAATAAGCTTTCCATTGATGTATGGTTTGTTAGGATCGGACAATATTTGGCTGAGATACAACTATTTGAAAATCTGGAATCTGAGGGTGCAAAAAAATCGAAATATTGAGAAAATCATCTTTAAAGTTGTTCAAATGAAGTTCTTAGCAATGCATATTACTAATCAAAAATTAAGTTTTGATATATTTACGGTAGGAAATTTACAAAATATCTTCATGGAACATGATCTTTACTTAATAGCCTAATGATTTTTGGCATAAAAGAAAAATTGATCATTTTGACCCATACAATGTATTTTTGGCTATTGCTACAAATATACCTAAGCTACTTATGACTGCTTTTGTGCTCCAGGGTCACATTTATTCATTTAGCATACACATTTATCCAGAAGGGACTTGATGAATACAACAAGCGATTCATCTACATGTGTTGTAATCCGCATTTTATTGTACATGTGAACACCAATTATTCACAAATTTATGCACATCCCAATAAGATACCCGTATATTTAAACCAGGGCTGTCAAGCAATTTACATTTAAATTCTAATTAATTACATGATTAAGCTTTAAATTAAACACACATCAATTTTGGCTAAGAAATTACCCCCAAAAGATCATTTAAACTCATTGTTGTGTTGAATGAGAAAAGCATTCAACAGACATTACAAAAGCGTCAGAAAGAAATATTTTGATTCTACATTGCATAAATAATATTAAATGGATTTTAACTATGAGTACTGAAATATGAAATCAATATTTTAAAAAAGGAAAAGCGTTGAATAATTCATTCAACTGATTTGTTCAAACAGCTGATTCATTCAGAAATGAAGCAAGTGACTCTATGAATGAGTCACTGAATCATTGACTCACATGATTCAGTAACAAATCACCGCTGTGTGTTGATTGATTAGAGACGCTCAACAGTTCTGCTGTTGCTTTGATTGGAACCATTTTAGTTTGCAAAATTACGCAAAAATGGACAAGGTTGACTATTGTCTAAAATTTAACTTGTTTATTGAACTGCTGTATAAAATCAATATCTCAGTTGCATTCATGCAGATATTGAGGAAAAACAGCACTCTTGCTGGTGTGATATTGCTAAACTATATCATATGATATAAATATCAGAGGCTAATTTATCTTTCGCGCTCATATCTTGAATTTTAGGCTTATATAACTGCATTCTAATCACGCAATCAGTCGTTCTGCATCATCAGAAACTGCATCAGTGTAAGATGACAGACAGGTCTTGATGGGGCGCTGCGTTAAATGCGTTAATTATTACAACACGTTAAATTGACATCCCTACTTTAAAGCCATTCTGCATAAATCCCCTTATAATTGTTGCATTAATTTTATTGCCTGATTCAGCAAATCCACCTCAGTTCATCAGTGGATATGGTTGAGGTTCAGTTTTCCAGTGTCATGAAGTAGAGATGCTAACAGGCTAAACTATTATGATATAAATATCAGAGGCTAATTTATCTTTCGCGCTCATATCTTGAATTTTAGGCTTATATAACTGCATTCTAATCACGCAATCAGTCGTTCTGCATCGTCAGAAACTGCATCAGTGTAAGATGACAGACAGGTCTTGATGGGGCGCTGCGTTAAATGCGTTAATTATTACAACACGTTAAATTGACATCCCTACTTTAAAGCCATTCTGCATAAATCCCCTTATAATTGTTGCATTAATTTTATTGCCTGATTCAGCAAATCCACCTCAGTTCATCAGTGGATATGGTTGAGGTTCAGTTTTCCAGTGTCATGAAGTAGAGATGCTAACAGGCCAAACCACCGTGTGTTTCAGCCGGTCTGGGCCGAACCGGGACACTGATTGGCTGTTATATGATGAAACACTTCAGACTGACTGCAGCTGAAGCCATCGCATGGATCAGGATCTGCAGACCCGGTTCAATCATCGGACCTCAGCAGAACTTCATCGATGAGTGAGTCTTCCACACGCACTTTGATTCAAAGCAATGTATCTGTGTGCCAATCTGCGTTAGGGATGGGCGATATGGGCTTAAAAATATATCACGATGATTCCTGGTATTTATTGCGATAACTATATCAATGATGATAATTCAGGGAATCCTGTTTTTTTAGAGAAGAGTATTATCTTTCCTATTTTTACCCAAAATAGTGTTGTGAGCATTACTGAGTACACACACGTAATGTAATGACTGTTTAATTCATACTGGAAGCCGGAGGGCGCTCTTGCGCAGAAACTCCACACATGCATCGCAGAAGTAATAGCACTGACGCTCCAGGAAATCCCTAATATGGACAAAGGTATCAGTTATCGCTGAATAAAACGCACAATGGAGATAGAGAAATTTTAACTGATGAAACATGAAGACAATAAACATACGATTGCACAAAATATATGGTTTATCTGTGTTCTTCAAGCAATCTTGGGTATTTTTTTATAAGGAAAGTATATTTATATAGCCTTTATCACTGTATATAATACTATAATTCTGTAATATATAACCACGTCTGGTCACAAAAAGAAGTTAATTCAAACACTCGACTATGTTAAGTTAATTTGGAGAAAAAGCATGTCAATAAATGATATCTTTGCTGGACAACAGGTTTGTAAACTGGCTCATACACATGCAAAACTGTATTGCACACATGCTACTGTACTACATTTATTCAGACCGATTTTTTGTGCACTGTACAGTCCTGACCAAACCAGTTCCCGATCGTAAAAGGAGCTCAAGCTCCTCATTTAGCGATAAACTCCTCCTCAATTTCACGTCCGCCTTCCGCGATGTCGCACACAGAAATATGTCAACAACTAGACTTCATCGTTATTATCACAGGAAGACGAATTCTTATCGCGGTATATCGCAAATAAGATATCGCCCATCCATAATCTGCATGGGATTTTCTGATTTTTAGAAGCCCTAATACTAATTAATACATGCCTTAATGTAACAGAAAGCAGGCGAGTCTGTGGGCAGAAGGTGATTTGTACCGGCAAAAAATAAATGAGCAGGAAAACGGCTCGAGTAAAACGGCAGTGGCTGGAATCCTGTCTGGAGTGGAAGATATTTCCATTAATGGTACAAACAAGAACATCTCACAGAGGAAAACGGCCTCTGAAATGGTGAGTAAATCTATTTATTCTGGCACATCCCAGTTTAGGTGTCTGTTTTGCCTAACAGCATAATGTTTAGTGCACTTTGCTGAATTAGATGGCCAAGAACTGCCCACTTAGATGCAAAACAGATGTTTTTGTTTTTACGATTGTTAACCAGGTTGTGTTTTTTGGATAGTTGAATAGACGGTTCAATATATGTATAGTTGCATAGATAGTTGGTTGTTTGGTTAGTTAGCTACATAGATGGATAAATAGATGAGTGGTTGTCAGGGTGTTGCTCTGCAGTTGCTAGAGTGTTCTCATTGGTTTCTAGGTTGCTATGCAGTTGCTAGGGTGTTCTGGGGGGTTGCTAGCTGATTGAAAAATGATGCAGTATTTCAGGACATGCAGCAAACGGTGTAACGCAGGCATTATCAAAGTTCAGTCCTTCAATCCGCCGGTCTAATTTTCCAGCTAATTGCTCTTGAGCAGTGGCTTCATATGGCTCTTAAATTGTTCAAGGCCACAAATTCCTGTGAAATGGCTGAATTAATTGAGGTGATGGCGAGTGAATTACTCCCAGCTGTGGAGCTGATGCCGTTTGTTTTTGGTGGGCTGAAGGGTCAAAGACGAGAGACGCTCAGTCTGAGAGACTGTTTGAATAAGAGGCAGGAGCTATACGATACCCCAGACCCCCGTACAGCTCTCTCTCTCTCTCTCTTGCTCTCGTATGCAACAGTAGAACTGTGTCAACTACATTTATACTGTAGTATTAGGGTTGGGTGATATAGGCATAAAAATATGATATTTCTGGTATTTAGTGTGATAATGATATCAATAACGATAATTCGGGGAATCCTGTTTCTTTAGAGATAAGTATTGTCTTTCTTATTTTTACCCAAAATTGGGTGTTGTGAGCATTACTGAGTACACACACGTAATGTAATGACTGTTTAATTCATACTGGAAGCCGGAGGGCGCTCTTGCGCAGAAACTCCACACATGCATCGCAGAAGTAATAGCACTGACGCTCCAGGAAATCCCTAATATGGACAAAGGTATCAGTTATCGCTGAATAAAACGCACAATGGAGATAGAGAAATTTTAACTGATGAAACATGAAGACAATAAACATACGATTGCACAAAATATATGGTTTATCTGTGTTCTTCAAGCAATCTTGGGTATTTTTTTATAAGGAAAGTATATTTATATAGCCTTTATCACTGTATATAATACTATAATTCTGTAATATATAACCACGTCTGGTCACAAAAAGAAGTTAATTCAAACACTCGACTATGTTAAGTTAATTTGGAGAAAAAGCATGTCAATAAATGATATCTTTGCTGGACAACAGGTTTGTAAACTGGCTCATACACATGCAAAACTGTATTGCACACATGCTACTGTACTACATTTATTCAGACCGATTTTTTGTGCACTGTACAGTCCTGACCAAACCAGTTCCCGATCGTAAAAGGAGCTCAAGCTCCTCATTTAGCGATAAACTCCTCCTCAATTTCACGTCCGCCTTCCGCGATGTCGCACACAGAAATATGTCAACAACTAGACTTCATCGTTATTATCACAGGAAGACGAATTCTTATCGCGGTATATCGCAAATAAGATATCGCCCATCCATAATCTGCATGGGATTTTCTGATTTTTAGAAGCCCTAATACTAATTAATACATGCCTTAATGTAACAGAAAGCAGGCGAGTCTGTGGGCAGAAGGTGATTTGTACCGGCAAAAAATAAATGAGCAGGAAAACGGCTCGAGTAAAACGGCAGTGGCTGGAATCCTGTCTGGAGTGGAAGATATTTCCATTAATGGTACAAACAAGAACATCTCACAGAGGAAAACGGCCTCTGAAATGGTGAGTAAATCTATTTATTCTGGCACATCCCAGTTTAGGTGTCTGTTTTGCCTAACAGCATAATGTTTAGTGCACTTTGCTGAATTAGATGGCCAAGAACTGCCCACTTAGATGCAAAACAGATGTTTTTGTTTTTACGATTGTTAACCAGGTTGTGTTTTTTCATTGGTTAGCACACTGAGGAAGAGGAAGAGGAGTGCGGAGGACTCACACAAGGCGACAAACTAAGAGCTCTGAAGAGTAAGAGGCAGTCCAGAGCATCCACGGGTTCAATATCGTAAGTTTTTCTCCGTTACGTCACTCTTCTGTCCATCCTTATACATGTAGCCATCGAGGCTTGACGGTACAAGTCCACTAGTGTGGAAGAAATCTGCTCCTGACCCTTAATTACAGTCTGTGATGATTTCAATACACAGTTAATAAAGTCATGTTTTTATCATGATTTCAGAATTATATTTATTTTTGCAATGATTTCAGAAAAATGCTTACTAGCCTTTATTTCACATTCCCAAGCTTAAATGTGACCCTGGACCACAAAACCAGTCATAAGGGTCAATTTTTCGAAATTGAGATTTATACATCATCTGAAAGCTGAATGAATAAGCTTTCCATTGGTGTATGGTTTGTTAGGATCGGACAATATTTGAAAATCTGGAATCTGAGGGTGCAAAAAAATCTAAATATTGAGAAAATCATCTTTAAAGTTGTTCAAATGAAGTTCTTAGCAATGCATATTACTAATCAAAAATTAAGTTTTGATATATTTACGGTAGGACATTTACTAAATATCTTCATGGAACATGATCTTTACTTAATATCCTAATGATTTTTGGCATAAAAGAAATCAATAATTTTGACCCATACAATGTACTGTTGGCTATTGCTACAAATATACCCCAGCGACTTAAGACTGCTTTTGTGCTCCAGGGTCACAAATAGTAATTTATTAGACTTTTGTGATCTTTGGTTTTTGCAAACTGCGTTCGAAATCTGAATTCAAGATGATGTAGCAAATTAACCCAATTTTAAGCCTGACATATGAAAAAAATTTTTGAATGGAACAGTTTATTGAACCTTTGAAAAAATCTGAAAATATAGTCTGAAATAGTGAGAACATGGAGGAAAAAACAGCTCAGTTTTATTCAGACTCAAACGGAGCAAAAATATGAATTTGCTGCAGATGCTGATATTTTTATGATGAAATTCTGATGCTTGTAATGTAAATCAAAGATATCTTTATAACAGTACAGCAGATACTTACATAAAATGATACATATATCAGTCATCACTCTATATCTCCAATAATATGTCTCAGTAAGATGAGATTGAAATGATCCAAACATATAATGCAGTGATTGAGAGCTGAAGAAATAAAGGCTCCTCAGAAGATGTGAGATGTTCTGGAGGCTTGTGAAGATCATTCCTCCGCTGAGGAACAGTGTAAGTAAAGCTCCTGGAAACAAACGCTCCTCAAAAGATCCTGAGGATCAGATTTGAGACTCTAAAACATGATTGATGGAGAATCAAGTAAAGCTGAGCTGCTTCAGTCCAGTAAGTGTTCATCTGGAGATATTACTGCAGTTATTCTGACGTAAAAAAAAATAAAAAGCTGAAGCTGGACGTTTGTACAATTACACTGAAAGAGTCTAAACTATCAATCAGACGACAGAAGTATGGATTAGATTGTGTGCAACAGCAAAGTTTCGATCATGTTGATCATTTAGAGGCTCATTTAGTAGCTTTATAGGGTTAAGAACTAAATCCGCCAGCACTTAAAATAAACATTACAATCTTACAACATTACAACAGTCTGCACACCAGTGGACGTGTACCGTATGGAGAGAGTAGCACGTTAGACACTCATCCAGTCGGATCTCATGCATATGTAGTGGTTTTCTCGTGATGATGGATGTTTAAGTGTGTGCATGATATGTTAGACTAACTGCATGAGTTAAAAACATCAGTCTTCCTGTTAATGATTGTGCCGACGAGACGAGAGACTCCAAAAGCCTTTTATCACACGGCAGGCGAATGGTAGTAAAGTGCTGCAGTTTGCTGGGCTCGCTGTGGCCCAGCTGTTGTGTGCCGTTGAAATGGTAGCAGAATGACGGGGCGTGAGAGAGACACCCGTCAGGTAAGTCCTGTGACGCCATCATGTGCGAATATGCGGCTGCTGCAGGGCTTCATTTCATCTTGTGCCTTTTGTTTTCATCATTTAGACTCATTCTGCTTCCCCAGCGGGGGTTTTTTTTCAAAGCCAAGACTCTTTTTGGAAAGTGCGTAGATTCAAACTCACCTTTCAGTGACAACTCACTTTTTTGAGATCAAAATAGGTCACCTGTGAGATTTGCTTGGATTCAATGAGAAAGTGTTTTTATTGGGGGGGGGTCTTACAAGGGTAACTAAAGAACTGGGGCCGGTTGCATAAACTATTTAGACCAGTCTTAAAAAGTTAGTCATCTAATTTTTTTTTTTTCTTCTAGACTGGTCATAACTTTTTTTTAATTCAGTTATGAAAAGGTAGATTGGTCTTATATATGTATTGGAAAAGTAAGACTGATTTTCTCTTGGTTAAACTAGTTCTTAAGACACAAGGTGCATCCCAAATCGCGTACTTATGCACTATTCTGTAACGTTTTGTAGTATAAATAGTGTGAGTAGTGCGTTCACACTAAAAAATTCCAAAAAGAAAAAGTGCACTTAAATCACCGAAAAAATGAAGTGTGGAATTTTGGACACTTCATGCACTCAATTGTCACAGTTTTAAAGGGATAGTTCACCCAAAAATGGAAATGTGATGTTTATCTGCTTACCCCCAGGGCATCCAAGATGTAGGTGACTTTGTTTCTTCAGTAGAACACAAACGGAGATTTTTAACTCAAACCGTTGCAGTCTGTCAGTCATATAATGGAAGTGGATGGAAATCACGACATTTTCATTTTTGGGTGAACTATCCCTTTAATTACGTACCAAAGTGGGAGGGGCTATCAGACTCCGATTATGAATGACAAAATAACCTTATATAATTCATACTATACATGGATGAGTGCATAGTGTATAGTGCGTCATTTGGGACGCAGCTACAGTCTTAACATGGTGGCTAAGTTTATGCAACTGGCCCCTGGTTGTTTCAATAAGTTTTGTATAGTATTTTCTTTACTCTTTACTTTAAAAAGGATGTCTAAAAAGGGTAATATTTGATGTATTTGAGGTCTGAGATGCGGTAACGGTGAAGAGAGAGAGAGAGGGCAAACATTTTGCATTTTAGGTCAGCGTTGCCGTCTAATCAAGCCAATATTGTCTTATAGCCTGCATAGCACTTCATCTTTTATAACATGGGATTTTGACCAAATATATTCAATCTTGATTTTAGTAAAAGATGTTAAACGTTGTGCGGGGTTTTTGTGAAAAATTACAGTTTTGGACATATAAGGTAATAAAAAATATTTTTAAAAATACCTTAAAGTAACAACAAATGAGCATATAAAGCAAATATCTTTAAAAGAAATTCTGTGTGGGGCATGCGCCCAATCTGCGCAATGTTCTCACCTTTTTTCCTCCTTACCTGTTTGCATCTCTGAAAGTGTGTTTATGGGGTCACGATAAAAGTCTCACCATAACTGTGTTTTTTAAGTCAGATGCATGTAGAAATCTACCTTCACATATCGTTTTCAGACCTTTTTGTCTAACAACAAACATGCATGATGTCAAAGTAGATGTTCTAACGAAGCATTTCATAAAGTCTTTGCTTTGCACGATGTTGTTGGATGGTGTTTGTGCTTGATTTGTCATGCATGAAGTGTATTAACTGCTTTGTGTTGTTGTAACACACTGTGGTCATTTTGCTTTGGTCGTCTTTTTCATTTGCACTGCAGACTGGATCTGATCTCAGACGGCGAATAGAGATTCAATTTACAATTGGAAACCGTTTCTATCTAGTAGGCTTAAGCTTTGTAATATTAAAGTGCCTATAAAGAGCATTTACTCCCTATTTTGCACTATTGCAGCACAGAGTCATGATCAAAAACCTGAAAAAGGTCCTTAAACCCTTATGATGCATTCAAATCAGATTTGACCTGAAAAAAATTATTTAAAAAAAAAATGCAGATGCTTTGCAGATACTTTAAGACCTTCAAAATACACATTTATTTTTTTCAGATTTTTACAATTATTTTGTATGAGATATAACCTTTTAAAATAAAAAGTTACACATTTCATGTTCAGGTCATTTTGATGTATGTAGGTGTCAAAAATAGTTTATTTAAAATTATTTATGATGTTATATTAGTGTCAAAAAATATTTGTAAAATATATTTAGCCTTTACCTCATATCTCCAACACTTTTGGGACTGAATTTTGTTGATAAACATGAATATATACCTCTATTGACGAACCATAGGATTGCAGCATGAAAAACTGTTCAATTTTTTTCTTCATCTGGAAGTGAAAGTTTATGTGAGTAAAATTAATTTATTTTGTTTGAAAACAAAGTTTGAGTAATATTTGTCGTTTTGATATTTTGTTAGAAATAAATGTTTCAAAAATTTCGACTGTTTTTGAGCAATTTTAAATTTAAATGAGTTTAAAATTAGTTTTAAATTTAAAAGATTGAAGTAAATTCCATTCTTTGCAATGGGGTTAATACTGGTAATTCTCAGATTATATGTTCTTATACATTTCATACAATGATATATTTACATTTAAATTTCTCATCAATACTGAAAAGAGAAATATATATGCAGTAATAACATGACCACATTCACTGCATTAATGAAAAATTGCTGAACAAATACAATGTGACCTAAAATTGACATGTCAATTTTTTGAAATTGAGATTAATACATCATCTGAAAGCTGATAAATTAGCTTTCCATTGATGTATGGTTTGTTAGGATAGGATAATATTTGAAAATCTGGAATCTGAGGGTGCAAAAAAATCTAAATATTGAGAAAATCATCTTTAGTCAATTTTTTGAAATTGAGATTAATACATCATCGGAAAGCTGATAAATTAGCTTTCCATTGGTGTATGGTTTGTTAGGATCGGACAATATTTGAAAATCTGGAATCTGAGGGTGCAAAAAAATCTAAATATTGAGAAAATCATCTTTAAAGTTGTCCAAATGAAGTTCTTAGCAATGCATATTACTAATCAAAAATTAAGTTTTGATATATTTACGGTAGGACATTTACAAAATATCTTCATGGAACATGATCTTTACTTAATATCCTAATGATTTTTGGCAAAAAGAGAAATCGATAATTTTGACCCATACAATGTATTGTTGGCTATTGCTACAAATATACCCCAGCGACTTAAGACTGCTTTTGTGCCACATATGGTTTTAGTTGGGAAAATATCAATTAACGATTCTTTGAAATGCGAAACCGTACACAGATTTTGAATGCATTATGAGGGTTAAATCGCATCTTGATTCCTGCTGTAATCTCAGTGTGAACAGGCAGAAGTGGCGTGAATGCGGATTTGCACGCGCTTCAGATCCATCCGGTGTGTGGTGGGAAAAGACGAGTCTCCTGTCTTCCTCCTTAGTTGTTTTTGTTCTGAATTTCGCCCCTGTGTCTAGACGGCCGCTAGCCATGCTGCTCTCTGCACTCTGTAGCGTTGTCTTCTGCTGGATGTTGTTTGGCTTCCCTTCCATCCATTACTGTATAGACGGGGTGGGATTGTAAATGCTTTCTCTTAGCCCGTCTCTGGACTGGAACGCTGTAAGTGTCTCCGGATCATCCTTTACAAATATCACAGGCTTCCTGACAACCGTCAATCTGAGATCGTTTGATTTGTTTATGACCATTTCGGTTTGATTTCAGGAAAGATAGGCTCCATTTACAGCATGATGTTGATTACCACAAAAAATAATTGACCCTTAGTTTTCACAATTCCAATTAAAAAAACTTGAAATAGAAGTAAATGTGGCCTTGCACTTTAAGGATTTAAAAGCAGAAATGTCAAGCTCCTGTTTTTATTAAAGCTCTTGAATAATTCTTCAGTTTAATGTATCTGCAGATAGGGTTGCAAAAAGGTGGAAAATTGCCAGTAAATTTCTGAAACATTCCAGAAATTTTGGAAACTTTCCAGGATTTTTTTTGGGGAATATTCCAGGGATTTTTGGAAAGATTCCGGAAATTTACCGGACATTCTTTGCAACCCTATATACAGATGAACTAGTTGGATATTAGCAAATTAATAGCTGTTTTTCAGGTAATCTTACATGCATCATGCAGAATCTACCAGCTGCATTTTATATTATAGTTTTTGTTCATTTTGCTGTTTGTTGCGAGATCCAGTGAGAAGCGTTTGAATTCGCCGCAAAATGAATAAAGGTTGCTGTGAGATTTAGCATTCAAATTCTGCACAGAAGTCTCTGTTATAAACAGATCAGACAGCACTGACGCAGAAAACCAGAATCAGTAACGCTAACTGTAATAATGGTGATGTGGCAGAAATACTCCAATGTTATTACATTATTCATTTCAGGGTTTGTGCAGCCTTTTGAGAGAGAAATTCAAGCAATTTTCAATGACTTACAAGCATTTCACACAACTGTTTCCAGCACTTTAAAGCTCCTAAATGATCCAATTTGAATGTTATTTTCAATGGGATGACCAAACTATACTGTGGTGAACAAACACTTGTGTAAAATAAAAAAATACATCAAATCACCATTATAACCTGTAGATAGCAGCAGAGGAGCACTTTTTGGCTCATTAGTCATTCATTTAAACTTTTTCCTTTATATTTTGAAATTATAAAATCACTATTATAAAATATCAAATCATCAAGAAATCAGATTTTCTCTCTTTTTTTTGTGTATGAAGTAAAAAAACGTCACAGAGTGCTTTGAAAAACAAACTTTTCTTCAATTTGCGACTAAATCACACATAATCACTGAAGTTGTTGGTCAGTTTCATATAAGAATAATGGTACATTTAATAAGAGTACAATATATATATTTTCTAAATGGTGTAAAAATATATTGTTCATTGTTAGTTTAATGCATTAATGTTAACAAATGAGACCTTATTGTGTTACCAAATATTTGCATAAAATGAATGAATATAAATTTATATAACGAGGTTAATGAGTGAGTCCCGCTTTAGTCTGTTAACATGTATAATGTTTGTGTTGTGGCTTTTTACATTTTGTCTTAAAGTAATTAGTGTTTGAGGCAATTATTTCTTGTGGTAATGAACATTATGACTCGCATGCTGCTGTTAATAGATCTTAATGTGTATTAAACCCAGAATATCCTTTAACTTTACAGGAGGAGTGTTACTGTGCTCCTTTGAGATCAGATTCATTTGTGAAACACTTCTAGGGATGTTCATTATAACCGGTTAACCGTTAACCGACCGTAAGAATTTTTGACCGATTAATGGGACTTTAACTGTGTGCGCATGCGGCGCCGGCGCAATCACTTGAATGTTTTCCTTCTAACAGTGGAAGCAACTACTCCTTTTAGTCCTAAAGATAATTGGAATTGTAAAAGGTTTGCTTTTATTTGTGTACGTTCACAATAAAAACAAATCTTTGTGCTTTTGTAAAATAAAATAGCCTAAAGAAAAATTGGATCCCGCTTTCTGCCGTCTTGGTTTCCTTTCGCGCAGCACAAAAATGAACCGAAACTCTGCATACTACTTGTTGAACAATTTTTCTTTCATTTTCTTAATTTATTATTTCAGTAAAAATATATTTCTCGTATAGGCCTATTTATTATTATATTAATATATTTTTATATTATTAGGAAAAATAACCGAAATGAACATCCCTAAACACTTCAGTTTGGAGTTTTTGTAGCTTGATTTGTCAGTCTTTGCTGTCTCTCGGTGCATTAACTGCATTTTGCTCAAGCACTTGTGAATATGTAATATGTATGTCATGCATTGATAATTGTATTTTGCTCTCCTTATCTGTCCTTACTTTATAACACTGCACACAATCCAATCATTAATTCAGATAAACGACAAGCCAAAACGAATTCATTTAGGCTAAAACGAAACTGAAACCAACGTTGGGTCTCTCATTCGACACAAAATCAAATGTTTCAGTATTCGCGATGTATTTGAATGCCAAATTATTTTTTATTATGTACTCTCGTTCCAATATTCACGTAAAACAAAATGTTTTTCGTAACGGTGATAACGCTTAACGGCACAGATTTTACTACATATTTAAACTGAGCAGTGTGTTTTTCCCCATATGTTTGACTGACTGTATTTTATTATGATAATGAACAGGCTGCATTGTCAACGTAGCAAAGCTTAAAGGTCCCCTGAAGTGCCTGAGTGCGTTATTCTATGTGGTGACGTAATTTCAACTGAAACAGGAAGACAGGGCGGGGCATATCGAGCAGCCCCGCCCCCTTTTTAAATTAGTCAATAGCGTTTTGTTTATATTTGCACGGGTCAGAGCCGTTGAGCTCGGTAAAGCCGCATTTGACAGCCACAGTCTAATAGATTACCCCCTAGATTCAATATGAAACTCATCAAATAGTGATCATAATCATGCTGAGGCTGTGTAGTTTTAAAAGTGTTTAATATATGCAGACTCGCGCATATGATCCGCTCCGAGCGATCGCGTCTCTGGACCGGAGCCAAAGTCCGGATCAGACTGTGCGTGCTGCCGCGGTTCGCGTGAAACAACGTGAAACCAGACCTCATTTGCACCAATCGAAAGCATATTTACACTATCTGAATCGTTCCCTAGCGCCTACATTGTACACTATGTGCCACTCACCGTACAGGAAATACTACACTGTGAACAAGTGACCGATCTCAGCCG
>NW_015626376.1:161755-163325 GCF_001515625.1 Sinocyclocheilus rhinocerous
TTATGTAGCCTACTTCACTCGCGTTCCAATATCCACGTAAAACAAAATGTTTTGCATAACATCACGGCATTGCGGTGAGAACACTTAACGGCACATATTTTTTACTACATAGCTTTTTTTCCATATGTTTGACTGACTGTATTTTATTATGATAATGAACAGGCTGCATTGTCAAGGTAGCAATGCTTAACTGTGCGCGCATGCGGCGCAATCACTTGAGTTTTTTCCTTCTAACAGTGGAAGAAACTACTCCTTTTAGTCATAAAGATAATCGGAATTGTAAAAGGTTTGCCTTTATTTGTGTACATTCACAATAAAAACAAATCTTTGTGCTTTTGTAAAATAAAATAGCCTAAAGAAAAATTGGATCCCGCTTTCTGCCGTCTTGGTTTCCTTTCGCGCAGCACAAAAATGAACCGAAACTCTGCATACTACTTGTTGAACAATTTTTCTTTCATTTTCTTAATTTATTATTTCAGTAAAAATATATTTCTCGTATAGGCCTATTTATTATTATATTAATATATTTTTATATTATTAGGAAAAATAACCGAAATGAACATCCCTAAACACTTCAGTTTGGAGTTTTTGTAGCTTGATTTGTCAGTCTTTGCTGTCTCTCGGTGCATTAACTGCATTTTGCTCAAGCACTTGTGAATATGTAATATGTATGTCATGCATTGATAATTGTATTTTGCTCTCCTTATCTGTCCTTACTTTATAACACTGCACACAATCCAATCATTAATTCAGTAAACATGTGAACAGTATCTCGCACGTTACATAACTGGATGATTTTTGATGTATGTAGCCTACATGTGTTTGCTGTCAGAGGACGATGATCCGGATGATCAAGGTTTTTCTCTCTCCATCTGGTCGTCTTATAAAGTTTTTCTGCTTCGTGTAGCTCATTTGAGGCTTTAAAGGATGATTTTGTATGAACAGACGTGATTGTAATGTCGTATAACGGGAGGGATGTCGAATCATTCTGCGGCTTCTCTCTCTGCATGTGTGACGCTCTGTCTGTGCATCAGAGACACCAATGCATCAAATGTCTGTCCTTTTTTTTTTTTTTTTTGTTTTTTCTTTATCTGCAGGTTAGAAGAAAATACAATACAGTCCAAATCAACATCAAGGTCGTTAAGGTAACTTTTTTTCTTTAAATATTTTTTAATGCATCAAGGTAACTTTAAGTAAGATTTTCATGCATTATTTTATATTTATAATACTTTATTTTATTATATTTTGCATATTTTATCAAATTTGTATTTGTTATTTTATATTGTGTGTGTGTGTGTATATAACTGATATAGTAATTATTATATTTCATTATCATGCATGTTTATTTTATATTATAATATATGATTCTTACTTATTTTAACATAAAATTGTATATTTTTCAAATAAATTATTATTTTAAAATTTATCTTATATTTTATGTATAATGTATATTAATGTTATTTTATTTTTATGATTTTATCTATATTTCATTATTATTAATTTATTAAATGTGTTATTTGTTTGACATGTTTTATATATATATATATATATATATATATATATATAATTG
>NW_015626376.1:163645-164943 GCF_001515625.1 Sinocyclocheilus rhinocerous
AATTACGTGTGCAGGATTGTACGTCTGTCATATAATCTGTAAAATATCTTCCATATAGCTCAGATAAAAGGAAAAGAACTCGGGCTTCCCTTGGATCCATCAGGGCCACTAGGTAGGTATTTCACTGCGTTTTTAATCCTTTTGCATTAAAATCGCTAAAGCGTCTTGAGCAAGTCTGACGTTCATATTCACGGTTGACGTTTTCCTTTCACAGCCCTTTACATTCAAGGCTTGCTAAATCTTTAGGCAGCTTGCACGTAACGGCCTGTGAAAAGGATCACGTGTTTTCTGACGTTAGCGCTGGCTCAGTGGCCAACAGTAATTTCATCAAGCAGTCGAACTTAAAGCACTTAAGCCCAGTGAACAGTCAGCCGCACGCAGCCCAGAGATCCTCTGCTGTTTCACTGCAGCTCTATGGCCACAGTCTGAGTTCCCTCGGCTCAGTAAGTGTAAAGCGGCCCTCGTGATCCGGGCTCTAACCGTCCCGTCTTCAGCTTTCCTGCATGACTCTGACGGGAAGAGCGGGCGTCTCTCGTCTTTGCTTGCACACTGTCTTCTGCTGATGGATGATTGATGTTAAACGACTCTTACAAAATCCCAATCGCTCTCGGTCTGTGAGCATGACTCTGAGCCGTTTACACCTGGTTGTAACGTGCGTCTCGTATGCATCAGATTTATGTGTGAATATATTTAGGATTTTAAAGGGGTCCTTTTATGCTTTTTCACTTTTTCAACTTTAGTTAGTCTGTAATGTTGCTGTTTGAGAATAAAAAAAATCTGCAAAGTTACAAAGCTCAAAGTCAGCTTCAAAAGGAGATATTTTATTCAGGCGGCTATGGTAACCCCTTACAACCCCATGACATTTCCCGACCAGGTGCCGAGTGCTGCCAATCACAACACACACTGGCCCAGCTAACCAATCACAACACACACTGGCCCAGCTAACCAATCACAACACACACTGGCCCAGCTAACCACTCACAGCACATACTGGCCCAGCTAACCGATCACAACACACACTGGCCCAGCTAACCACTCACAACACACACTGGCCCAGCTAACCAATCACAGCACACACTGGCCCAGCTAACCAATCAACACACCGGCCCAGCTAACCAATCACAGCACACACCGGCCCAGCCAACCAATCACAGCACACACCGGCCCAGCCAACCAATCACAGCACATTTCATATTTCAGAAGGCGGACCTTCATCTGATACAGGAACTATTCGAGCCGTTCATGCCAGACTGGGGAGAGAGGTGTTGTAATAATGTAAAATATGTGAAAAATAATGT
>NW_015626376.1:164953-175810 GCF_001515625.1 Sinocyclocheilus rhinocerous
CCCCCAAAACAAAATCAAGACTTTGTAAAAGAGCATAATAGGACCCCTTTGAAGCTGCATGCCAATGCAAAGTTGAAAATCCTAGTTTCAGCATAGAAGATTGGAATGATTACCATTTTAATGTTCACCCAAGCTGCATTTATTTAATCAAAAATATGTAAAAAATTTGAAATATTATTATAATTTAAAACAGCTGTTTTCTATGTGAATATCTGTTAAACTGTAATTTATTTCTGTGATGCGCAGCTGTATTTTCAGCATCATTACTCCAGTCTTCAGTGTCACATGATCTTCAGAAATCATTCTAATATGCTGATTTGCTGCTCAAGAAACATTTCTGATTATTATCAATGTTGAAAACAGTCGTGCTGCACGATATCTTTGTGGAAACTGTGATGCATTTTATTTTTCAGGATTCTTTCATGAATAGAAAGTTCAAAAGAACAGCATTTATTTGAAACGGAATTCTTTCGTAACATTATAAATGTCGTGTTCGAATAAATTTAATGCATTCTTGATTAATAAAAGCTCTTTTGAAAGGCAGTGTATCACGGTTTCCACAAATATTGTGCAGCACGACGTTTTTGTGTTTTGAACATTGATAATAATCAGAAATGTTTCTTGAGCAGCAAATCAGCATATCATGTGACACTGAAGACTGGAGTAATGATGCTGAAAATACAGAAATAAATTAGTTTAACAGATGCTATTTTAAATTTGGATCAAATAAATGCATCCTTGGTGAGCAGAAGAGACAGAAATGAGACGTGTGACTGCCAGCTGTGAACGTGCCTCTATTCTGAAACCGTAACCGGATCAGAGATTAGTTTTAACGGGGTTTTTATCTTTTCACCGCCTTGCCAACTTTACCTGTAATAGACGATCTCTGTCCCGAAGAAGGAAAGCGCTTCACACAATGCCATCGGTGCGCTTTCAGAGACCATGGTATCAGATTTCCTCCTCTAACTGCTTTCTGCTTTGTAATTATAAAGCGTTTCTCAGCATCCGTCTGAGTTTAGAGCATGTGCACGAGTGCTCGGCGTTCTGCTCGTATGGGTTTGGTCTGTAATGTATTTGTTGTTTTACAGTAACTCCATCTCCAAAGCTCGAGCTCCTCTGCTGCGCTGAAAAGACCAACATCCCTGCACTGATATATCACTCGAGTCTTACTTCTTCATGGCTTTGTCCAAGTCATCTACTATAAACCATATTCAAAGTGTTTATTGGGAAATCAGCAGATGTTAAGCATTTTTATTTGATCAAGAGAAAGCAATGCATTTATTTTTAAAGCATATGTGAAGTTTGACTTTTTATGCCATTGTAAATATCACGAGTGCTGCCTTTGCCATTATGCATTATGTTACTAAATCTGTAATGTTTTTTTTTTTAAATACTGTATCTTTATTAATACTTACAGAAATATGACCGAATGTGAATCATACTGTGTTAATCATGACTGTCTTAGACTAAAAGGACTGTTTTTTTTATTTTTAATGTAAATACCGCATACCTTTAGTTTGATGAGCAAATTTAAATCATGATTATTTCACGTGTGTATACGTATATATATATATATATATATATATATGATAGGAAAGGATTTGAGTCGTATCCCTTTTAATAAATCCTTTCTGCTATTGCAAATGTAGTTGTTGAATGAACATCATTATATATTTCTGTTTATTCGCATTTAGAAAGAAAATAATAATTTAACTCAATCAAAATCCTTTATTTAAATATAAGTTATTTAGGTTAACTTGATGGTCTAAAAGAACTAAAAATAAAACTAAGTTAATAAAACCTGAACTACTGAAAAATTATAAACGCAACAAAATTTGTAAAATTATAACTGATTTAATTAAAATTAAAACTGAAAACAACAAAAATGATTCAAAATATTAATAAAAACACAATCCTTTATTTAAATATTTATCATTTTCATTTAGGTTAACTTGTACTAAAATAACTAAACTGAAATATGTTAATAAAACCATAACTAGTAAAGAAAAAATAGCATATGAACTACTAAAAAATTCAAAAAAAATTCAAAAATAAGTAAAGCATAATTGTTCCGGTTAAGCTCATCTAATAAACTTATTTGACTAGAAATTGCTTTATGACTGCAATCTCCAAAATTATGTTTAAAAATCCTTATCCAGCTATCACAAACACATGTAAAAGTTACTTCGGGGTTGTGGGACACATGTTTATAGTTTAAAAATAGTCTAAAACTGTATAATTTGTGGTTTAGTTGACCTGTAATATGAATATTGGGTGGGGCTTGATGTCTGTTTTGTGTGCAGCTCTTATGGCAATTAATTTCAATTCTTACAGAAAATTTAAGCATGCATGTCTCCCAAAAAGAATTGCAATTCTATACGAGATAACAAATACGGGTTTAATGATTGACTCTTATATCCTTTATTTCCTGAAAAAAAGAATCGTTCATAAATAGCACACATTAAAAATTAAACAAAAATAAATTATTTAAAACGGACACGACTGTGTGAAATGTGGAAATGATTCTAAAGTCTTGGGAACAGTTTCAAAATTATATTTTGAA
The DNA here is from genome assembly GCF_001515625.1 of Sinocyclocheilus rhinocerous. Classification (NCBI taxonomy): domain Eukaryota; kingdom Metazoa; phylum Chordata; class Actinopteri; order Cypriniformes; family Cyprinidae; genus Sinocyclocheilus; species Sinocyclocheilus rhinocerous. The sequence goes on from NW_015626376.1 coordinate 167,517, forward strand.
CTCAAAGGTGCTGAAAGAAATGCAGCAGCTGTTTCACGCGGGAGGCTTTTATCTTAAAAAGAATCAAATAATTAGAGGGTTTTCGTGCTTAGCGTTCGCTGTATGGAGACAGCTGCCAAAACACAATGAAACAAAAGGCGGTTTGATTACGTAACTTTCGCGCCACCGTCACCGCCCGCCTTTCCCTTTAAATCGATGTAAACATTATGCGCGGGAGACGTTAAACTGCAGGAAACAACGCGAGCGAACTGTACAGCAGGGTTGCCAGGTTTACACAACAAAACCCGCCCACTTGCGTTTCGAGGGGGAGGGTCCTCCGGTTAAAAAAAATTAAAATCGCGTTCAGGAGGGTAAAATACACGTTTTTTTTTTGGGCGGGGTTCCCCTGGTAAAATTCGCATTTTAGGGGCTAAATATCACGTTATTGGGGTCGCTTAAACACGCGGCAGCAACAGTGTTAAAGTAGCCCAATTCCGCGGGAAACCCGCAGACTTGGCAACACTGCCGTACAGTAAACAACGAGCCATGTGATTGGACAACCGTTGCGTCCGTCAGAAAGAGCGCGCGCTGCCATATTTAAAAAGTGTCGCGGCGTCAAGGCACGATTCGCGATCTGTGATTGGCTGCGCGAAGGTCACGGCGTCTGCCATTGGTTCGTTCTCTGCGCACGGCGCCAGCGCCGTAACCTCCTCTTCGCTGATTGGCTGGGCGCCGCGCTCGGGCGCGATTTCCAACGCGGGAAACTACCGAGTGAGTTCGGATCACCGTATCAACTCCTGCCAGAGAGATCGCAGGACAAGAACGGAATCAAAGGCGCCGCGTTCTGGAACAGCGATACACTGGGAATGACTGACTTTATAACACAGCGACTAACGGCGGCACGTTAACGGCGGGATATTCCTCCAACTGCACTTATTTACACTTTCACATTTTTAACTAAGCTTCATTTTAACCGAACGTTATTTGCGATGGCTGACAGCAAACATCAAGTGATATTTTGTAACGACTCGCCGAAAAGAGTTCTGGTGTCCGTGATCAAGACGACTCCCATCAAACCGAAAGCGGCGGACTCTCTGATGCCCACCAGCCCCGGATTCAGCGACTTCATGGTGTATCCGTGGCGCTGGGGTGAAAACGCGCACAATGTGACTCTGAGCCCCGGATCTGGCAGCGGAACCGCCTCGCCGACCCGAAACAGCGGCTCTCCCGCCGAATCAGATGAACACCTCAAGGTGAGAGTCAAACTAAATCGCTATACTGTACTAGTAATGCGTACTATAGTAAAACATACTGTGTTATATAACACAAGTGCACTATTATATATTTATTAGCACGTATTATTGCTAAGCGAAGTGATTTTGAGGTTCAGTCCGGTTTAGCGCGTATATTATAACCGTTACATTAACACGCCAACTGTAAAAGGCGCGCTTTGAACGGGATTTAAATTCTCCTTGGAAGTTAGGCGTGACGTCAGACGTGCGCGCCAAAATGTTAGGGATTATGCTTCTAGAAAACTCCACTTACCTCAAAACGACTGTTAACGCGATAATATTTACACGTTTGCTTGACTGTAAAACGTATTTTGTTAGTGTCCCGCTTGAAATGATACGTTTTTACTCAAAACGTACATTAATAGACATTTATGTTAGAATCATTATTATACTCTTATACCTTTTGTTCTTTAATATTATGAATTGTTTTTAGCTTTATTTTTTGTTTTTCATTTAAATGTTAAGTTTTGAAATTTTGTTGTGTGCATTTGTCATTTTTATTTACTCTCTTTATTTTTAAAATGTGTATAGGTAGTATTTATAAAGTTTTAGCTTTTAGTTTTGGATCTGTTTTTAGTTGTTTTAATACTACAATTGATTGCTTCTGTTGTCCTCATTTGTAAGTCGCTTTGGATAAAAGCGTCTGATAAATGACTAAATAAAAAATAAAATAAAACATTTCTTAAAAGTTTTTCCGTTGGAAAATGTAACTTTTTTTTAAAAATTATTATCAAGTATCAGTTTGAAAGATTGCATATAATTGTTATTTTTATTTACTTTTGTTAATATTGGTAAATTATTGTATACTAGTCATTTAAGTATTATTATTAATACTATTTTAAAAGTTTTATTTTTGAGTTTGCCGTAAAATTATAAATAAATATACAATATTTACGTAATTATGACATGTCACTATCCATATGACGTAGAATTAGATATTATTGTGGTGTTATTTTAGTATGTGTTAACACTTTTTATTTTAAGGTGTTCTTGTTACACTTTACGTGCTTACTCTATTATAATAACAATTAATTATGCATAATTACATGCAAGTAACCCTAAGCCAAACACTAATCCTAACCATATAGTAAGTACATGTAGTTCATTAATATTACTCAGTACTTAAATGTATAATTACACTGTAACAAGCACACCTTAAAATAAACTGTAACCATAAATATGTGGTGTTTTAATATGCTATTATTATTGTGTAATTACAATGTTTTATTTGTTTATTACATATGGCACTTTATGTATAACATTATTGGATCATTATTTATATTTAATATGTGCCACTGTTTTGTATTAATAAAATATTACCTTTTATACAGTGTTTCATTGTCAAAGTCAAAGTGTGTTTTCAGTATTATTTAATTTTATTGATTTATTTTGTATTCCAATGTATTTTTACTTTTTGTAAAATGCTTTGAGATGCAACTTTTAATGGCGCTATAAAAAAAATACAGTTTATAATTATTATTCTCTTGCAGTAAGTAAAGCCATTATTTTACAATACAGATTGTTTCAAAGCAGCTTCACAGTATCAAACAAGAAAGAAAATAACAGTATTAATGTTGCAAAATGCATCAATAATGAAAACAAACTGAATTTCAGTTGTAAAGCAGCTCTTAAAAAGACAATAGTGTTGTTATTCAGATCAGTTCAGTGTGGCTGAAAAAGATGAATAAATAAGCTTTCCATTGATGTATGGTTTGTTAGGATCGGACAATATTTGAAAATCTGGAATCTGAGGGTGCAAAAAAAATCTAAATATTGAGAAAATCATCTTTAAAGTTGTTTAATGAAGTTCTTAGCAATGCATATTACTAATCAAAAATATGTCAGTATATCATCATAAACACAGCTGTTTTTTGTCTTAAGTGAACATAAACACTTGTCTTAAGTGGACGCAGAACGAAAACACACTTGTACAGTATTTTTAGATCTGCGTGCATTCGGTGTTAAAGAGACAGCAGCCTAATAAACGCACTGCCTGTCGTTAATGTTAATCGAAGAACAAAAGAAAATCATTCACTCATCTTGACTGAATATCTTGAATAAATGTAATTAATAATCTACATTATGCAGTGTTTTTAAACTTGTAATTATTGTTTCTGTACCTGAAATTGGGTTCAGTTGTATTTATTTATGCTATTGCTAATTGATTTGTTTGTTCCTATTTTATTACTGACTGATTACTTGTCTTTAACACTTTAATATTTGAAATTTATAGTCTTAATTGTTTTTGCTGTGGTATTTTTTTAAAGCATAGGCAAAAGTTCCTCTTGTAGGCCTAAGTGTTTTGTAGGCTTTTTGGGGATTTTTTTTTATCTTATTGGAATCGGAACTAGGAATCGATAAGAATCGGAATCTATAAAATTAAAATGATACCCAACCCTATTGCTTTCACTAAACCGCATTACAAACACAAGTAGTATGAACTAGTTTCTCTAGTGTTCACTCTAGTGATTTAGCTGCCAATCAACGCGATTTTTCAGATTTTATCGGTTAATTTAGAATTGAATGTTTTGCCACGATTTAATTTTTTATAGATTTTTCAGATTTTATCGGTTAATTTAGAATTTAATGTTTTGCCACGATTTTATTTTTCGTAAATCAAGGAATCACGGTTTTGAATAGTAATAATAATATATGAATAGTTACATTTTTAATTTGACTAGTTAAAAATAGTATAAAATAAATAAAAAATCGAGTCAATCAAATGTTGTGAAAAAAAATCAAGATTTTTATTTATTTATTTTTTTGCCATATTGCCCATCCCTAATGATAACTATATTAGCATCCACACCAATGCACGCTAACTTTTTGTTTATTATAAAGCAATGCATTTGTCATCTGCTTTAAATGTTCAGATGAATTCTGATTGGCTGTCAATATTTTTATTGTTCGTCAGTTTAAAAAAAGTTGCTCTGAAAGTGATTTCAACAACATCGTTCATTTGTGTCGTTATCATTATAGTTGTGATGTTGACTGTTCTTTTACATTTAATACAAATTTTAAACTATATCTTTATCATTATAGTTATTGTCCTAGTTGTGAGCGGCCCTTAAAGGGCACCTATTATGCAAAATTCACGTTTACATGTTGTTTGAACATAAATGTGTGTTAGCAGTGCGTGTACACAACCACCCTATAATGATAAAAATCCACCCGCTCGTTTTTTTTTTTTAAATCTCTAAATCATGAGCAGTGTCTCAGAGCTTACTGATCACAGAATCCATAAAGTGTGACATCACACTTTACAAGCCCCGCCCACGATAGTTGATTGACACAGCCGTGTTAGCCGAGACCCCGCCCCTGCCATGTTTATCTTCACGCCAGAGCATTTAAAAGCAGCATTCAAGTAAGAAATGTCTTCATATTAGAGCTATAGAAGTTGTTCAGTTGGGAGCAGTGAGTGATTTTCTGCTTTTATTTTATTGTTTGGGTCATATTAACAGCGTAGACCCAAACAGCGGTACTGTATATTATGCTGCTGTCACTTAATACACCGATCTAATATAGACATTCGATTTCTTTCCCAGCTGTTTAACTTCACAGACATAACCAACTGTGTTTTTGTAACTTATTAACATAAACTTGTGTGTGAAAGAGAACTTTTTTTAGTACTCAAAAAACGTATATCAGAAATTTAAACTGATATGGCTTTACAACGCGTGATTTCAGCGCGATATACATTATAATCAAAACCAAACAGATGTTTTTTGTCAGATACGAGCTAAAATTGCACAGTCCTGTTCTGGGAAAGGGGGCGGGGAGCAGCAGCTCATTTGCATTTAAAGAGACACGCACAAAAACAGCGTGTTTCTGCTTCCACTCAAAATAGGCATTTTCTAAATGATATAATAAATTATCTGTGGAGTATTTTGAGCTGAAACTTCACAAACAGAGAAAATGTCTAAAAAATGCCCCCCTCAAATTAAAACATCCCCTCTCACAAGAGTCACCTAAGAGGGGAATTAATTTTCAAAAATGAAATTCAGGCCCTGAATAAATGTCTAAAAATCTTGATTGGATCATCACTATAAATAATTCTACATGATAAAAATAAGGCTTTAATAAGATCGTATTCTGCTTTCTGTGATCGGCCTCAAAAATCCTGATCGGAGCACCCCTAGTAAACACCTTAATCATAATATTGTTTTATTCAGAATAAGGTAAATAATTAGATTACCGATGTCCAAGTAGATAGGGTTGCAAAGGGGCGGAAAATTCCAGGTAAGTTTCCATGGGAACTTCATCTGGGGAATTTTGGAAATATTCCAAGTTTGAAACTTGCCAGGAATTTTTGGGAATTAATTGGAAATTTGGGGAAATTTATAAAACTATCATATATAAACATAAATATAAACATCTTGTTTGATCATAGGCTCACGTGCATGCAAACTAATAAAAATTTTAAAAATGACTTTTTTGGGGGGGGGGATCTGTGATGCTTTTTTCAGGATTTATTGATGAATGAAAACTTGTGAACAGTGTTTATTCAAAATAGAAATCTTTTCTAACAATATAAGTCTTTACTATTACTTTTTATTAATTTAACACATCGTTGTTGAATAAAAGTATTAATTTATTTCAAAAAAAGAGAAAAGATACTGACCCCAAACTCTTGAATGGTAGTGTATTGTTAAAAAAGGATTTCTATTTTAAATAAACGGTGTTCGTTTTTTAACTCTTTATTCATCAAAGATGAAAAAAGAATCACAGGTAATAAAAAAAAAATTTAAACAGCAGTAAACGTAGTCAGTGATACTCAATAACACTGGTTTGTTGATGTGTGTTTCAAAGCTTTGTTTTAATCCTCGTGTTTCAGGTTGCAGTAGCCGATTCACGCATGCTAACCGTCACTGTCCCAAACACCCATACGCTCGGCTGAAGCGCGAGGAGCCCGCGGGTGGCTCCGGGAAATCACAGGGAGCTGACAACAAGGCTGTGGCCGAATGGCTGGCGAAGTGAGTAAAACATCAACACACACTCCAAGGGCTGTCAAAAAAAAAATAAAATCTAAATTTCGAATATTCGTCGAATTTAACCCGTTTAATAAAGCAAGAAGCCGTGGTTTACCGTGAATTTATAACAGCTAAGGGGCATTGTTAGACCCCCTAAAACCCCCTTAGCTGTTATAAATTCACTGTAAACCACGGCTTCACGGGGCTTATTGCTTTTATAAAACGGTTATTCCATATACGTAGTAAGATTTCACAAAATAAAACAGAGCAAATAAAGTGTAATGATATTAATAAAAACATTATTCTTCCACTAAACAATGTAGCTCAATGTAGTTGTGGTTGCAACAAAGTGGTTGCCGAGCAACACACAAACGTAAACAAAGGTGTATGTTACTTTGTAGAGTCATTTACAACAGCTTCGAACGCGGCTCAGCCAATCAGAATCAAGCACCGGAACTCTCCGCTTTATAATCCCTTTTTTTTCCCCAGACATGAAAATGACATGTAAATGATGTGTCATTAGTAGCCCTTTAAAATAAACAAAATATTTTGGGGGGGAAAAGTGTGTGAAAAATTGGTCGGTCACAACTGGTGGGATAATGTGTGTACTGAATTAACATATTTCTGCTGTCAAAAAAATTGTTATATGTGACCCTGGAGCACAAAACCAGTAATAAGGGTCAATTTTTTCAACTTGAGATTTATACATCATCTGAAAGCTGAATAAATAAGCTTTCCATTGCTGTATGGTTTGTTAGGATAGGACAATATTTGGCCGAGATACAACTATTTGTAAATCTGGAATCTGAGGGTGCAAAAAAATCTAAATATTGAGATAACATAAAATAACATATTTTTCTTAAAGGGGTCATATGATGCGATTTCATTTTTTCCTTTCTCTTTAGAGTGTTACAAGCTCTTGGTGCATAAAGAAGATCTGTAAAGTTGCAAAGACTAAAGTCTCAAATCCAAAGAGATATTCTTTATAAAAGTTAAGAGTTAGCCACACCTACCTAAAACGGCTCGTTCGAACACGCCCCCACATACCTACCTCACTATGTGGGAAGATTTGCATAAAGCCGCCCAAATGTTCACGCAAAGAAAGAAAGCGTAACTTTTATTCTCGCTGTAGTATTGTAGTTTCAGACCGATTAGTTTTGTAAAAATCACGCGTTTCAAAAGGGCGGGGCATAGAGGAGAAACAATAATGTACAGTATGTGGAAAATAATGTGTTTTTTAAACTTTAAACCGCATAAACACATTTCATTACACCAAATACACAAAATAATGTTCTTTTTAGCAGCATCATATGACCCCTTTAAATATGTACATGCATGTGTGTGTGTATTTATATATACTTAATAAATACACAGTATATTATATAAACAAAAACTTTTATTTTGGATGCGATTGATCGAGTCTATTTTTATTTATTTATCATTTTATGGTTTTAGTTGTGCATTAATGAGCGTGAAGGTCTATCAGAGTGACAGTGTTTGTGTTTGTGTTGTCAGATACTGGCAGATGAGAGAGCAGCGGACGCCCGCGCCGACTAAAGCAAAGACTCTGAGTAAGACCACTATAGAGGACCAGGAGCAGCAGGACCCTCTGGACTTCCTGCCGTCTGATGAAGGTGAAGAAGAGGAGCAGGACGAAGAGAAGAGCGGCGGCGGTACGGCGCGGAGGCGTCTCCAGGAGCAGCGCGAGCGTCTTCACGGTGCACTAGCGCTCATCGAGCTGGCTAACAATCTCTCCGCATGAGAAACGCCAGCGACTTCCCTCGCGTCTGAGACCCTCCTGGGTTCATATAAGCTACAAGCACCTTATTTTGCTTCCTGTTGTACCTTTAGGCTGCTATGATGGTAGTGATATCATTATATGAAGAATGTCGTCGTTTTCTCAGCTTGTTAAGGAGATGATGAGACGTCTCGTGTTCGTTTCGTCGTGCACTTTTGTTGGAAAGAGTGTTTGTTCGTTTCTTTGGGGTGTGTGTGTGTGTGTGTGTGAGTGAGTGAGTGTGTGTGTGAGTGTGTGTGTGTGTGTGTGTGTGTG
>NW_015626376.1:176100-183001 GCF_001515625.1 Sinocyclocheilus rhinocerous
TATACATTAGTCCGGTTCGCTTCATACGCCGTCGTGCATCACATTGGTCATGTTTAATCATGTATTTATTCTCTATTTAAAGCCACCGGCTCAGGCTTCGCAATAACGTCGAGAAAACTAACCAGCTTTAAGATGCCGCATTGGTACACGCTTATAAACTAGTGTATAGAGTTGATGGGTAAAGCGAAGAAGCGCTTACGATATTAATCTACGACTGTACTTCCAAAGATCAAAATGAGATTCTGGATCCAAAAAGCACTTCGGTGTCTCCGCGATCCGTAACACTACGTTTTTCTGTTCATGTGCTTCATTCGGTGGTTCGTTCGGATGCAGATTTCATGGATTCGTTTGGAAACTGGAAATTCATTTTATAGCTGAAATAATATATTAATTTTACCCCCCCCGAAATCCTTCGGAAAGCCGTGCACGAACTGATCCCGTCACGACAACAGAATGTAATCGAGCGTTTTATTCTGAGATGTTCTGTTCGCTGTGCTCAAAGGACTTTGTAAATGTGTAAACGGGCTTCTCCTCATTAGTGTTAGCACTTCAAGTCTTCATTAAATGATATACATCGTTCCTGGTTGATGCATTTGTGTTTATTTAAATGAACTACACAAGGGAAACTGAAGTGGTTTTCGAGCAGCGAGGGGTTTTTAAATATTGCATTCAATAAAACGGCAGTAAAGACTGAAATGCACATGCATGCGAGTGGCAGAGCATCACGTTTTCTCCAGATGATTCTCAGTGATGTGAATGCTCAGTTTGTCTTCTGCCGGTTTGACGTTTGTTTCTGAGGAGCCGCTGCTGTGAAACGTGATGTAGGAGTAAATCAGAGCAGCCGAGATACTGAGAACATGAGAAACGCAGCGTTAGGAAACAGTAGTGGATTAGGGCTGGGTTTTGACACAAATTTCACGATTCGATTCTCATTCACAAGCTTGCGATTCGATTCAATATCGATTATTTTGGATATGTATCAGGTACAGTGCATGCCAAATTTTCTCAAGGAAAAAAAATCTCTCAACTAATGCTGTAAAATATACATGAGAGTCAGTTGGTACTACATTACTATAATATTGAAGGTTAAAATTAATGAAGTTTTTACATTAATAAAGTTACAGTTACATATGTCTACTTCAATTCGTTTTTTTGAAATATTAACATTTAAATGGTGGCTGTCATAAAAACTTCTTTCCGTAAAAATAAGAATCGATTAATATCGAGATATCTATATTTTTTTACCCAGCCCTAGTAGTGATGCACTGGAAATTATGGTAAAAAATTTAAGTTTCCTACCATATATTCAGGCCTATGAAGTTTGTCCATGAGAAGATATAGTCTCCACCAATGAACATGCCGATATACATCACAGCAACGTTCTGAGAGAAAATACAAACAGCTCTAGAATCACTTACAAACAGAATGCTAAATATTTAAAAGTTAGATATATTACATATGTTATGGAGTATGATAGACTAACTTTATAATATATTATATACAGGGTTTCTGCAGGTTTTATGAAGGCAAATTTTTAAAACCAAGTAAAGAAAATGTAAGGAGTAAAGTAAAGAAATACATCAGTATGGTCTTCAAATGTCAATGTCTTGTATTAGTAATGCTTAAAAGTTTTAAAATACATCATCTAACCGTTTTCTCTTATACTTTTTAATTCATTTTACAAAAAAATGGCTTCGATCGCACTGCAAAAATGATGTTCTTTCTCTATTTTTGTCTTGTTTTCCAGTGGAAATGTCTGAAGATCTTTAAATCAATATACATTTACTGGAGAATCAAAATGACCTAAGATATGAAGTCTAGTTTTCTGAGAATAGAGTTTATGATTAAAACAAGAATAAATACCTGCCAGTGGAGTCAGAGAAATCAACTTAATTCAAAGGGATTTATTCCTCACTGACAAATATATGAAATCATTTCATTTTGTTTAATTTTTCAGTATTAAATTTTAGATTTTGCTTCTCAAATAAATGTCTTGATTTAAGGATGTTTAGATATTTGTACTGGAAACCAAGACAAAAATACTGAGGAAGAAAATCGTTTTTTTGCAACACTTAATGCCACGACTTTATGAATTCAAGACTTTATGCTCTCATTTTAGACCTTCGCTTGTAGGACAAAAAATACTTTAAGACCCACAGAAACTCTTTATATAATAAAATATATTATTATAGTACAATAAATAATATATAATTAGTGAAGATACTTTAATTGCACCAACGACTGTGGTGGTTAGTGCCGTGTTATAATAACTGCAGAGGATGATGGAATACATCAAAATAAACCTGAAATGAGAAAATACTGGAGTTAGATATATACATAAACATATGTGACCCTGGAGCCCAAAACCAGTCATAAGGGTCAATTTTGTGAAATTGAGATTTATGCATCATCTGAAAGCTGAATAAATACGCTTTCCATTGATGTATGGTTTGTTATGATAGGACAATATTTGAAAATCTGGAATCTGAGGGTGCAAAAAAAATCTAAATATTGAGAAAATCATCTTTAAAGTTGTTCAAATGAAGTTCTTAGCAATGCATATTACTAATCAAAAATTAAGTTTTGATATATTTACGGTAGGACATTTACAAAATATCTTCATGGAACATGATCTTTACTTAATATCCTAATGATTTTTGGCGTAAAAGAAAAATGTATAATTTTGACCCATACAATGTATTGTTGGTTATTGCTACAAATATACCCCAGCGACTTAACACTGCTTTTGTGCTGCAGGCTCACATATATTATATATATAATTATATATAAGAACCATATATTTTATAATAATAAAATACTAAAAAACATGAGTTGGACTCACCCCATGACACAAGACAATAAAAAATAAAATACGAAGGTAACAGACATCCATCCTTCAAAGGTTAGAGCCTTAAAATAAGAAGAAAACATGAGATATGTTGAAAGATGTTGAAATTCATTTTCTTCATCTCGATGTTCTCGCTCACCTTCTCTAAATCTCCGGTGTAAGCGCTCGCCAGGACCGTTGGGATAATAATGATAAAAGCGTTATAAAACAAAACCCCATATTTACCAAGACCCTGAAACAACAGACAACGAAGGCAAGAGTTCATATGTTTGCATACGGCTGCAGATCTGTGTTGCATCACAAAGCTGTAAAGTTTACACCTAATGACTTACAAGTGCATTTGATAACACCTAGTCGCATTGATATCTAACAGCCTGCTGCGGGAGATATAATGCATGTGGCAAAGAAGTTATCATCAGTTATTTTCATCACTGATAACTCCTGCTGTTATGTACCTCCATCCCCAGTTTCTTCTTGGTGTAAACTCCACTGGCGGCCGTGAAGACGTCGTTTAGCAGAACAAACGTGTATCCTTCTGCATTGAAGGACAGGTCCGAGCTGAAGCAGTCGGGTCAGAGTTAATAAACACACCTGTGTGTGTATATATATATATATATATATCATATTATCATGAATGATCTGTTCATGTACCTGGCTGCCACCAGAGCGCCCACGACTATAGCCAAAACACTGCACACCAGCGGCGGAGCGAAGCTTTTCCTGAAGATAGAAACACAGTCTTATCATCATGCGTCACTTTTGGCCTTCTAGCAGTTAAAACGTAAAACTACAAGTTGCTTGCGGAGGCACACGTGAGCTCTGCGACATTAAAACTCTAATAACCGAAGAAAGACGGATATCTGAAAAACGTCTTTCTGAGCAGTTTTTTTTTTTAACAGCTGACTTTAGACATAATGAATGATAACGATAACGGTGGGAACTATAACGTTGCATGGCTATTTAATATAAGCAAGGACAGAGCGAAGAAGGAAGCGTTTCAGAGATTGGCGGTTATCAACATGAACATTGTTTTGTGAGGCTTGCAAATGCTACGCAAACTTATGTTGGTTCGTGTTTTATTACGCATACTGTTGCTTTCCAAATGCAAACTCTTTCCGGTTCGAGCTTCATTTGTTGTGTTTTCAAGCTACATCCACTTCATCTAGCAGCAGCCTGACTGTCTTTATTTACGGATATGACACACACGCACAGATTAATTATGAAAATATGCAGTTTCCTGGGAAATCTGTCCTGCCCATACGCACACACACACACATATATATATATATATATTTGTATTTGTGACCCTGGAGCACAAAAGCAGTCATAAGTCCATAAATATGCTTTCCTACCAACATATTTTTTGCATATTTTTAAAAATGTTTTTTTATATTTTGAAATATATCAAGCCCCCGCTATAACACGTGTGAACATGCAACACAACTGAATAAAAATAATGAATAATACTATAAGGTTATAAGTGTATTTTCTTGCCTCTGAAATATATTTTGGTATATGAAGGTATATTTTGGCATATGGGCCACAGCATTAAAATACAAATAATGATGTGCTTGCTTAGCTTAAGGATTTAAGGTTATGGTGTACTTGCTCATTATTTACATTTTCGAACAAAAAAGTGACATTGTAGCTTTAAGCATAATTAAAAATAAAATCACTAAAAGAACATATATACCTCAGTATCCTGGATTCCATAATCATTGTGAGTAAAATGGTGAATTTTCTGAGCACAGTGAACATGGGTAAGCTGAAAAACACAAAGCACCAGTTTCATATGAGTTTGTCTTCATGCAAAACTCTTGCGTTTCTATTTATTCACCTGAGTTTCTGAGTTCCTCCCAGTCCGGTCACGTGATTCCCCACATACAGCAATGGTAAAGGAAATATCTACAGTATAGAAAAACAATAAACAATCATTACAATGCGATAAAAATAGGAAAAAATGCACATATTATAAATTACCTTTCCAGGAATGCTTTTGTCAAAGTCCTGAAAATGGATGGCTTTGTTCATTTTGGCAACATATAGAATGATGATTGTAGCTGTCATCTATGAACAAACAAAATTATATCAGAGTCTCGTGCGTTTGCATAGGTTTTAAAACATTAAAGCTCCAGAATGTTTCTCACCTGCCCAATTCCGAGAAACATAAACGAGGGAAACCTATTAAATTAACACGCATTGTAATTATAATTAAGAATATGTTGTTATTCTAATACGAAAGCCGGAAGCTGACACTCACTTGTGCTCAGTTAATATATTTTTATTGACCACGATGATAAAAAACGAGCAAAAGGCGTAAAACGCGGCGGAAGCAAACTTCATGAGTCTCGCGCGTTTAACCTCGTCCTTTAGCGTCATGTTTGTTTCGGTTTCTTCAGTCTTGAACTCCTTCAATCCTCGCAGTTTTCGGTGTGGAGACTAACATGCTGTATTAGTGTCTGAAGCCAGTCCAGAGAAACGCTGAATGAGTTACATAATCAAAAGTCAGTTAATAATTAATTAAACGATACGAACTGAACGACAACTAACAGGATAAGGGGGCGGGGTCTCGGGAGGGGCGGGGCGTGGCGGCGCGGAAACGGTCTCTGATTGGTCGAGTTGAATGTGTCCAAATAATAATTGTCCTGTTTTACACTGTGCGAATTCAGTGCCTATTATTAAAAAAAATAATAATAATTAATAGTAACTGTATAGCTTCGTTTAACAAACCCATGGAGGCTTTACAAATGCATTACAGAACGACAAAACATGGGAAACAAATAAAAGATAAATAAAAAAAACAAAACAAAAAATAGATGGGTTTTCAAATGAGATATTAAAAGATGTTAAGAGATGAAACTGTAAATGTTGTGAGTGTGACCTGCTGCCCAGAAAGACAGGTGAAACCTGAAACAGGTGAAACTGGTCAAACTAGTAACTTATGCTACACTTACTACTTTTGTTAATCACGAATCAGGCACTTTAAGGCATTAAAGTAGTATTACAAGCATTATGCATATCTGTAAAGCTGTTTTCATGTTTTCTGAAAAGCACTGTATAATTAATTTGACTTGTTTCATTCGTTTTCCGTGTTTATACGTTTGCTGATGTGTTTTTGGGGCTGAAAGACTAAACATTTAATGCTTACAGCATCTTTTTACGATCATATTTATATAGGATTATTTTTATGTCCTGGAAAAGGAACAACTTTGACATATGAAATAATCATTCGTTTGCTAAGTGACCCTGGAGCACAAAACCAGTCATAAGGGTCAATTTTGTTTGTTAGGATAGAACAATATTTGGCTGAGATACAACTATTTGAAAATCTGGAATCTGAGGGTGCAAAAAAATCTAAATATTGAGAAAATCATCTTTAAAGTTGTCCAAATGAAGTTCTTAGCAATGCATATTACTAATCAAAAATGAAGTTTTGATATATTTACGATAGGAGATTTACAAAATATCTTCATGGAACATGATCTTTACTTAATATCCTAATGATTTTTGGCATAAAAGAAAATTGATAATTTTGACCCATACAATGTATTGTTGGTTATTGCTACAAATATACCCCAGCGACTTAAGACTGCTTTTGTGCTGCAGGGTCACATACAGTGCTGTAGTAGTTCAGTCAGTTCGTGAATCCGCCACTAGATGGCGCCAGATGCAGAGCAATCACCGCTATGCCCTTTGCACTACAGTACGCAGCATGATGTTCACTATATAGCTAGGGACTAGGGAACGAGTTCATTGAGCGATTCTGAACAAGCGTCAACAACAACAGTGTGAAAGTCCAACAAAGGGGAAAAAAAAGTAATTTAAAAAAAATATTTAAGATTCTGGGGCCAGTTTCATAAACATAGGCTATGTACTATGTTCTTAAAGGCAGAGTAAGTGATTTCTGGTAGCCAATGTTGATATTTGAAATCACCAAAACAAACACGCCCCTACCCCAAAAGGGTCTTGCCCCTATTTTGATAGCTCCGCCCCACATATACGTACGCAACCCAGGCAACGATTAGTTCTGTGAAACAAAGCAAAACCAATATT
>NW_015626376.1:183330-185418 GCF_001515625.1 Sinocyclocheilus rhinocerous
TCGCTCGGCTCGGCTAATGTCCGTTCCATGCACTGATCGCGCTCTCCTCCACATCACGAGTAGACACGCCCCTTATTGCTGATTGGTTACAAGTTTGTTTTGCGATTCGGCCCGAATCAGTTTTCTAAAGTGTTTTTGAAAAATCACTTACTCTGCCTTTAAGAACTAGTTATTATTATTATTATTTCCATCACATATAAGTAGGCTACAAGACCAAAAATACAAGGCAGATAGAAAGCAATGTCGTACAGCTTAAAGCATGTAAGACAGAATAACAACAACAACACATAAAATGAACATAAACATAAATACGGAAGAAAAGAATATAGAAAAGGTGTAATCAGTCTTACTTAAATTATTGTATACTAGATATAAATTAATTATTAAATAGATGACTAACTTTTTGGACGGTTGACCCAAAAAAATGACAATCCTGGTTACTCATCCACCCTCATGTGGTTACAAACCTGTAGTAGTATGAGTAAATCATGACGGAATTTTCATTTTTGGGTGAATCAACCCTTTAATATAACATTTAATGAATGAGTGAATTTAAAAAAGAAAAGAAAAAAAAAGAAACTTTCACAATCCGTGTATCATTCGATCATTCGTTTTTTGATTTAATATTGAAAGTAGAAAAATGAGAAAACAGCTCCTTTTTCGTTTTTTGTTTTTTTTTCCAAAAAACGAAAAACAAGAATTCAGCTTAAATTTTCGCTTTTCTTTCATGGGTGGAAAAATGAATAAACAGCTTGAATATTCGATTTCTACACATGGGCGGGAATTAAACGCCCCTTTCTGCTGATTGGTCAGCCGAAGATCAAACAGTGCCATCATCAGTTCTTCTGCAGTATCACGCGACAGAATAATAGTCCTCCACTGCTGCAGTTGTATTGATTCTTAACGCATTTATTGCAACTACATTTAGTCTTTTTTCATCAAACAAACAGGCTAATGAATAGCTCGACACAACTCATATCTGGGCAGAGTCTAGACAGGGCTTTCTTCTGTGTAGATATAAATTCTATTCTTTGCATCAGCTGGGCATGGCAGGGTATGATATGACAGCTGTCATAGCCTACCCTGCTCACCCAGTAAGTCTGTTTGTTTAAGTAATTAATTAATTAATTAGTTTAAAAATAAATACTTTAAACACTAAGACAAAAAGGAAAGAATAATAAATTGGCTTGGGTATATATAGGCCTATGTTCACGCAAGAACTGCCATTCTGACTGACAACCGGAGAACAACAGATATTAAATAGCCTACTGTTAGAGTTATATAATGTAGTCTTGTGTTTTATTAAAATTGATTATAATTGATATCTCAAAAGGATATGCACGTGTGCGCGGCGTGAGCTGCTGCGCACTCGCACTGCAACGCAAGATTTTCATAAAATATAATAACTTGCCATTTCCATTTGTTTCTCACCAAACCCTCAGCATACCTTCAGAATGCTTGGAATATAAGCCACGAGATGCATAGGATTATTTTACGACAGATATGCATCCGCTTCAAAAAAAAAACAAACAAAAAAAAACTAAAGTCACCATTCTCTGCCATTAAATTGGCAAGTGCGAGCAGGACATTTTTGTGTTATTAAGTAATAAGCCTTTAGAACAACATTAAGGTGAATATTCACTCTAGTTCACACAGTTCCAATAAATTGCGATAGGTTAAATAAACTCAATAAGCAGACAGACGCGACTACAGTCAAGCGCAGAAGTGCACAGGAAATAAGCAGCAGTCATATTTAAAGCAGTTTAAATTAATATTGAGTACTGATTGATGTTCACTTGGATTTTTTTCCCCATCGAGGGGAAATAACGTAATATTCTGTCATTTATAGTCGTATGGTACAATGTATATTTTTATTTGTGTAACGTTACGTTCAAAATAACTACAAAATGCCTTTGAAAAATAAAGAGAACAACACAATGCGCTGCTTTAGTGCGTCTCGGTCTCCTTGAGCATCTTTCTGGCGCATGCCACAAACATGAACCACAGCGAATACTTGTCTTTTAAAAGGCTTCATTTAGATCAGGGGTGTCAAACTCAATTCCTGGAGGGCCGGAGCCCTGCAGAGCT
>NW_015626376.1:185610-191892 GCF_001515625.1 Sinocyclocheilus rhinocerous
GCGCACAAGTGCATATCCTTTTGAGATATCAATTATAATCAATTTTAATAAAACACAAGACTACATTATATAACTCTAACAGTAGGCTATTTAATATCTGTTGTTCTCCGGTTGTCAGTCAGAATGACAGTTCTTGCGTGAACATAGGCCTATATATACCCAAGCCAATTTATTATTCTTTCCTTTTTGTCTTAGTGTTTAAAGTATTTATTTTTAAACAAATTAATTAATTAATTACTTAAACAAACAGACTTACTGGGTGAGCAGGGTAGGCTATGACAGCTGTCATATCATACCCTGCCATGCCCAGCTGATGCAAAGAATATAATTTATATCTACACAGAAGAAAGCCCTGTCTAGACTCTGCCCCGGTACGAGTTGTGTCGAGCTATTCATTAGTCTGTTTGATGAGAAAAATATGAAATTGATAAAATGCGTTAAGAATCAATACAACTGCAGCAGTGGAGGACTATTATTCTGCTGCATGATACTGCGGAAGAACTGATGACGGCACGGTTTGATCTTCGGCTGACCAATCAGCAGAAAGGGGCGTTTAATTCCCGCCCACGTGTAGAAATCGAATATTCAAGCTGTTTATTCATTTTTCCACCCATGAACGAAAAAGTTTTCGGAAAGTTTTTTGGAAAAAAACGAAAAAGGAACCGTTTTCTAATTTTTCTACTTTCAATATTAAATCAAAAAACGAATGATCGAATGATACACGGATTTTTCACAAGTAGTCTCAGACTTTCGGACCCCATTTTCATCACAGCTCTTCTTCCATCAGTATGTTATACAAAGTGTGCACAAAACAAAAATAGGGACATAAAAATAGGATTTTTAATAAATGTGTTAAACGGAAGTAGAACAGTTAATTGTTTTGTTCAGTTGTGCAGATATGCTTGCAGCTCATGAAAAGCTCAGTTTCTCCATTACAGGAATATTTTAGCTAATAAATATTCAATGTATTCATGATCCAGCGTTCTCATAAGTGGAGGGATAGTGGGCGGAGTCTACATCAATCATCAATCAGTGAAAGATCCAGCATTCTCATAGGTGGAGGGTGAGTGGGCGGAGTCTACATCAATCAATCAGTGAAAAATCCAGCGTTCTCATTGGCGGAGGGTGAGTGGGCGGAGTCTACATCAATCAATCAGTGAAAAATCCAGCGTTCTCATAGGTGGAGGGTGAGTGGGCGGAGTCTACATCAATCAATGAAATATCCAGCGTTCTCATAGGTGGAGGGTGAGTGGGCGGAGTCTACATCAATCATCAATCAGTGAAAGATCCAGGGTTCTCATAGGTGGAGGGTGAGTGGGCGGAGTCTACATCAATCAATCAGTGAAAACAGCGTTCTCATAGGTGGAGGGTGAGTGGGCGGAGTCTACATCAGTCAATCAATGAGAAATCCAGCGTTCTCATTGGCGGAGGGGTGAGGGGCGTTGTCTACATCAATCAATCAATGAGAATGTGATCAAGTTTCTCGCTCTATATCTCTGGCCAAAACAGACCAGTGTGTAAAAATAAGACTTGAATATAGTATCTGAAAAGTGTTCAGAATATGAACGTCTAATGCGCGACTCCAAAGAAAAAAAAAAACATTTATTTTAAAGAATTTGCTAACTCACATTAGCTCTTTTACATCACACATTTCATTTGTTTGGGTTAATGTGAAAAATCAACCAACATACTGTACAGCCAAAACTAGAAAAAGGCATTTTATTGCATTAAAAAGCAGAGCATACAAAGAATATATACAGTATATTGTAGTAAAAAAAAAAAATGTTAAAAAGGACTTTTAAAACATGCAATCCAACAAGTAGGCCACTGAAGCTGCTGGTAGATTCATGCATTATAAGACAGATGATGATGTTCATTCAGTCTGCGCTTGAGTCCGTTTGGGTTTGTGATTCTTCTTGAGTTTCCTCAAGCGTCTCAAGACTGCGAGATCAGCACAGATCCACTTCTTTCTGATGTGTAATCTGTAGAGCAGTAAACACAGTTAATGCAGGAGCACAGGACTGATCTGTGTTTGTGTTTGTGTGTTAAACACTCACATCAATGCATCGATGTCACAGACACCAGATCTGCGCTGGATCTCATATTTGGAGACCAAACGCAGCTTGCTCCGAGGGATGTTCTTTGAAACTCTCACACAACAACTGGGAATGGCATCCACTGGAACAAAAGCAACATCTGCCATTGAATGAGGGTTAAATCTTCTCCTAACAAAAGCACACACACTAGGTTGTTTTGAGCTCAGGAAAGAAGGACAGAGACAGATAAGTCTTCATTTATAGATGTTCCCATAAAGCAGCGCGGTGCGTGTCACGACAACATCCCTGCTGTCCACACTGACTCACCATCTATTCAAGCTGCTTTATAGGTATATGTGTCTCTGGCAATCAAACACATGACTTTACTGACACCGTTCTGACTTACAGGAGCACACTGATGCATGAGCTTTACTTTGTGCTAATCTGGCATTTCTGCTCAAAAATGACCGGCCCTTTAAAAATTGCTTGTACTAAATCTCTCACTATGCTTTTTAAAAATGATTGATCTGAAAAGGCATTATTTGTGGATGGTTTTGGCTCAAAAACCGAGGTGCGATCAATCAAAAATCCTCTCTGAGTAAAAATGACTGGAAGACATGGAAGCTTGTTTCTGCCATGGGAAAAAAAAAAAATAAAAATAAAAACGAGTTAATTGTGATTTGTTTTTTATCTCAATTCTGGCTTATTTTTTTCATAGTTCTGAGGAAAAAAGTTGTAATTGTGAGTCAAAAAGTTGCAATTACCTTTATTTTTTTTTATAATAAACTATAATATAAGCAGTGTTGGGGGTATAACGCATTACAAGTAACGCGAGTTACGTAATCAGATTACTTTTTTCAAGTAACTAGTAAAGTAACGCATTACTTTTTAATTTACAAGAGAATATCTGAGTTACTTTTTCAAATAAGTAACGCAAGTTACTTTATTTTTCCAGTTTATTGATTGACAGCTCTGGTGTCGCCATGGTGACAGAAATCAGAAGATGTTACTGTAGTTCTAAAATAAATATGAATATGCATTAATTCATCTCACTCACAAAAAACACAGATTCAGTATTCCTCAAAATGAATAAAATAATGCAACTCAGAATATGACGCAAACCTGCAATAATTAAATGTTAAACAACACAAATATCCTTTATGTATTTAATCCCATTCTATTAACCAATGTCTTTGCTTCTGACCTTCGATGATCAAGTTACCAAATTACTCTAGACGAACATTTGTGTGTCTTTGTTTATTGCTGAAGTGTGTTGAAATGTCTTCTTCTGCATTCTACTGTACGGACGTACATTTACTTTCCCTTCAGCCTGAGGCTTATTCAATTCACTTTTGGTGTGAAAAGGCTTTTATATTTAGATAGAACTTTTTTATTTTAAAAACAAACAAGCAAGCCCTGTCCAGATTGTAAAAGTAACGCAAAAGTAACGTAACACATTACTTTCCATAAAAAAGTAACTAAGTAACATAATTAGTTACTTTTTTATGGAGTAACGCAATATTGTAATGCATTACTTTTAAAAGTAACTTTCCCCAACACTGAATATAAGTTACGAGATATAAACTCAGCAGAATTGCGGGAATTTAATGCAGAATTGCAAGAAATAAACTCAAAATTATGAGAAAAAAGTTATGACTGAGTTTGCAATTGTTTTTTATTTATTTATTTATTTAGGTATTCTGCCATGAATAAAAAGCTAATAAAAAGGTAACTTTTTATTTCACAGTTCCATTTTATTTTTTTTATTTTTTTTGTTTGCAATTCTGAGTTTGAGGGGGAAAAAACACAGAGAGAGAAAAAAAACAACAACTCAGAATTGAGATCAAAAGTTGCACGCGGTGCTTAATTTGAGCCGGATCCTGTTGCGGAAAATGTCAGATTTTTAACTCAAAAGTTAAAGCTAGTTAGGTCCATGCAGACACTTGTGACGTCATGGAATGTTCCGGGAAAACTTCAGCGGAACAAATGAAGCGCTGGTCGCAAGATTTAATCCAGATGTGCACATTGCATTAATGTAATCAACACTGAACTGAATTGAGTCGAATAGCAGTACTTTTGTGTTTTTAGAGCTATTGAAGAACAGAGTCTGTATTGTATGAAGCATTAGGCCTATAAACGTGACCGACTTTAAAGGCAGCAAATGCATAACCCAAAATTGCACTAACCTAAACATCTAATAAAAGTCAACATTACATGTTGCAATTTGCATCAACAGCACATTTGCATCATGTTTATTTAAAAAAAAATAAACATGAATCCTCATGTGAGATTTAGTTGATTCTGACCTTCAGCGCTGGTGAGGATGATGATGGTGACGCAGACGAGCAGCAGCACAGACGTGGCTTTGAGCTCCATGCTTGAACAGCACTGAGTGTGAATGAAGAGAGAAAAGCTGATTTAAAGCCATGCATGCGAGTCCCGTTCCGCCCTCATCGCCCGGCCTGCCCGGACTCATCAGCAACCACAGCAAAGAAAACACGTTACGAATCGGTTATGAAATCTCTTTTATATTTTTGCTGCAGGTTATGCGTGACACTGGTGTCTTTAGGAGTGTGTTGATTTGTGTTGTTCGTTAAGGTCAGATGCGTGTCGCTGGGTGTGTTCTGTAATTGCATGGGATGTTCAAGCTGGTCTGTTTTACTTTCTTTCTTGATACTGTTACAGGAGTTTCACCCTTCACCTTACAAGAAATCCCACTTATTAGAATATGATAAACATATTCAGTGCACATATAGATCAAATATAAATCACAGAAGAGTGAGTCATCTAAAGGGATCAGTGAACTGATACATTATGGTTTAATTGAGTTTCCGAGTTTACATTTTGCAATTGTGTGTTTTTTTTATTTCTGCCATGAAATAAAAATAAAAAAAATTAACTTTTTATCTCATAATTCAGACTTTTTTTTTGCTTGCAATTCTGAGAAAAATGTCCGAATTTATATACAGTAAATATATGAAATAAAATAAGTTTAAGTTTTTTTATTATTTATTCTATTTCAGTTAATGTTTTATTTTATTTCAAGTGACAAAAATTATTTTATGGTTTCAGTTTGAATACATACATAGTAAATACAGTGAAACATGAAACTACAACATGCACTGTAATACTGAATCAACTAAATAAATATTTTGCTGCTAATAGTGCATGCTATAGTTTTGAATATTGAAACTTGAAATGAAAGACATTCTGAATTCTGTCAAACTACTTAAAAAGCTGCAGTTAATGTCCACAGTATTGCTGATGCTGATGATGATGATGAAGATGAAGATGTAATGAAGATGATGCTGATGACAATGAAGATGATGAAGATGATGATGCTGATGATGAAGATGATGCTGATGATGATGAAGATGAAGTGATGTGACATGTGGCCAAGTATGGTGACCCATACTTGGAATTAGTGCTCTGCATTTAACCCATCCAAAGTGCACACACACAGCAGTGAACACACACACACCGTGAACACACACCCGGAGCAGTGGGCAGCCATTTATGCTGCAGCGCCCGGGGAGCAGTTGGGGGTTCGGTGCCTTGCTCAAGGGCACCTCAGTCGTGGTATTGAAGGTGGAAGAGAGCGCTGTACATTCACTCCCCCCACCTACAATCCCTGCCGGTACGAGACTCGAACCCGCAACCACTAACCATTAGGCCACGACTTCCCTCGAAGTCCCATGACTTCCCTCGCATGAAGATGATGCTGATGATGATGAAGATGATGATGATGAAGATGATGACCATGAAGATGATGCTGATGATGATGAAGATGATGATGATGATGATGACCATGAAGATGATGCTGATGATGATGAAGATGATGATGATGATGATGACCATGAAGATGATGCTGATGATGATGAAGATGATGATGCTGAAGATGATGCTGATGATGCTGATGATGATGAAGATGATGCTGATGATGCTGATGATGATGAAGATGATGATGCTGATGATGATGATGCTGATGAAGATGATGCTGATGAAGATGATGATGATGATGATGAAGATGCTGGTCTGTACCTGTCTGACGGGCTCTGGCTGTGATCTCTTGCCTCCTCGAGGGCAGTTCTGGATGTAGCAGGCGGACGAGAGCGCAGAGAGTGCCAGCAGACAGAGGACACACGCAGGCAGCAGAGAGTCGGACATCTCGACACACACTGATGCTCTGATGCTCTCTGACGCTTATATAGAGCTGCAGCATAAGCACCAGCGGAGACACTCCTCA
>NW_015626376.1:192091-192534 GCF_001515625.1 Sinocyclocheilus rhinocerous
GAGTGCCAGCAGACAGAGGACACACGCAGACAGCAGAGAGTCGGACATCTCGACACACACTGATGCTCTGATGCTCTCAGACGCTTATATAGAGCTGCAGCATCAGCACCAGCGGAGCTCCTCCTCACCCACCGCTGCTCCAGTCTCAATACTAATAATACTTTGGTAAATAAATCTGTGTGTGTGTGTGTGTGTGAGTGTGTGTGTGTGTGTGTGTGTTTTTTTTCATTAGTTTCCCTTTTTTTTTTACTCTACATTTAATTAATTTCTATTTCATTCATTTATTTCATTTTATTTCATTCATTAATTTTAGTTATTTTAGTACATCAAGCTAACCTAAATGAAAAAAAAAAAAATGTACGTTTTTTTTTTCTTCAATTAATGTAATTTTCTTTCAAGGAATTACAATATTTTTCATGGTTTAAGTTTTTTTTTATATATAT
>NW_015626376.1:192605-209646 GCF_001515625.1 Sinocyclocheilus rhinocerous
TAGTTTTTATTTTGTGTTTTCAATTTTTGTTTTAAAAAAATAAATATTTAATAAAAACTATATTTAAAATATATTTGTATTAATTTTTATACAATATAAATTGAATTAAAACAAATTCTACACAGAGAAATAAAACGAATGTAAACGGTAAGTACATCATGGCCTGTCCGTCTCGGGACTGAAGGGGTTAATGTGTAATATAAGCGAGTAGCAGGTCAAAGCTGTGAAATAACAGATATGAGATTCATCTGAACGCAGGACTAAACAGCAGAAATACCTGCTCAGTATTCAGAGCTCACAAACACTAATCTAATCCAGCATTTCTAGATTGTTTATACGCATGCAGGCCAACAAAAGAACAATTTCATCCAATATAATACCTGGAGAAGTCAGACGTGCTTTGAGGAACATCACGTCTGTAAATCTGAGAATATGAGCGATAATAAACTCATCAGCGTCCCTACGCAAACGAGGCCTAATCAGACAGCACAGAGTTCACTCACCTCGTTTAGAAGCAGTACATTAATGATGGTCATAATGAAATGCTGCAATGGAAATGTTGTTGAGCTGCTTATGTCAGAAAGACTTTCAAAGTTCGTCACTCCCTGCGTTTTTAGATTACAGTTTTTGCCCGTTGCTTGAACACTATAGACACATGCTTATTTTTGATTTAACTGAATTTACTGTACTATAAAATATACTACTGTAATGATTTTGAAATCAGTATTTCATTTTTTGGTTGTTGTGAAAACCCTCTGTGGAACTGAATAAAAACATTTTTTTATATAAAGTAGACTAGTGTGTTGCTGCTGATCTGAAAGTGTATTCATATGATGAAAGTGGGTATCATTTTGTCATCAGAGTGACATTTTGACAAAGGATTGTTAGGTTTTGCTAGCAGAGTTTCAATTTGACATAGATGTGAATGGTTTATTTTCCAGTGTTGTGTCTTATTTGCTTGTGTGTAGAGTTTTGACACAATGAGTCAAATTTAGCAAAACGTGTGTAAGCAATAGGCAAAAACTGTAAGTACATTTTCACTTTGGGCCTTTCTATATTTGCATCAAAATATTTTCTGACCCCCTCAGAATACATTAGATTGTAGAAGACAGTGGGCTGGCATTAAAGTTGATTAGTCTATTATGGTCTGGTATCCATGACAACAGCATCCTCATCTGAACTGGTTTTCTGCTGGATATTTATGTTGAGCATCTGTATGTTAATGACTTAATGTGTTCAAACGAGCCTGATGAGGTTGCAGTGTGTGTGTGTGTGTGTGTCCTTCAGGAGGTGTGTCCTTCAGGAGTGTGTGTGGAAAACTTGGGTTTAGCGTTACAATAGACAGCAGAGGATGTGTGAGTGTGTGTGTGTGTGTGTGAGTGTGTGTGGTGTGTGTGTGTGTCCTTCAGGAGTGTGTGTGGAAAACTTGGGTTTAGCGTTACAATAGAGTCAGAGCTATTCAAACACACACACAAAGAGAGTTCAGCCTTGTGCCGCTTCATCAATCTCCTGCCATTCAATCCCACCGAACACAGCGAGCTCAAGGATCCTTCATTCACTCCTCAGACAACAGAAACAACGGCATACACATTCAACAGCTTCCTGTGGAACATGATTTGAGATATGTATAATTGTTAAAATTCTAAAAAGAAAAAAGAACGCATTTATTCAACAAGAATACATTTAATTGATTAAAAGTGAGCCGTTTTTTCTGCTCATCCTGAATGCATTTATTTGATTAATAATAGAGTAAAACAATGAAACATTGATAATAATCAGAAATGTTTGTTGAGCAGCAAATCAACATATTAGAATGATTTCTGAAGATCATGAGACACAAGACTGGAGTAATGATGCTGAAAATACAGCTTTGATCACAGAAATAAATTACAGTTTAACAGATATTCACATAGAAAACAACTGTTTTACATTCTAATAATATTTCATATTTTTACTCTATTTTTGATCAAATAGATGCAGCCTTGCTGAGCAGAAGAGACTTCTTTCAAAACCAGAAATTAATGTTTTGTGTTACTAAGTTAAAATATGCTGAATTGATGTTGCCTTGACAAATACTATAATGGCTGAAAGAGGCATTTTGTATTTAGTGAATGAACGAACTGACTAAACAAAAGTAGTGTTACTCAGTACAATTATTAACACAATAGTTGCAAGAATGTAAAAATCTGAAAGCATCAAGTTGCCTTGGATTTTTACGTTTTCAACAATTTTTTTTTTACAGTGAAGCAATGGAAGCTTATTTTTGCCACCGAAACAAAAATAAAATAAGGCAATTGCAACTTTTTAACTCATAATTCTCACTTTTTTTTCTCAGAAATGCATGCAAAAGATACAAACTATGGGATGTAAACCAAAAATTGCAACAAGTTGCAAGTACATTTATCTTATGTTATTATTCTGTGGCAGCTTCCACACAAACCTGAAGGAGTTTCATGCGCTTTCCTCAAAATAGAGCGATCAGGATCCGCGCTGGTGGACGGAAAACTGGAGTCATGCTTCCTTTTAGCAGAACGGCTCTGCGTCAGTCCTGATTTACAGGAATCCGGTCTGGTTTCAGAGTCTGAAACAGATGCAAAGACTGTGCTTGTGAACTGTCTGTATGATCACGGTTTATATTGGAGTCTGTGACGTTTCTGGCCTCCACTGTGAGTCTGGATGGTTGTGGTTTAGTTAGTAGATTATTCCTGCTCCTGACTCCTGTGCATCCCATCAATGCAGCTTTTGAGGAGAGGGTTTGGCATTGGCTCTGAGTTCTGGGTAAAAGGGACACCGGTAAACGACCCCACGTGGCTTCTCTCTTCTAGTACTCCTCTAGTGTGCTGTTATTACATTTCACGTATTACACTCTGCATTACATTTCAAATTTGATGTTTTTTTGTTGAAATAACTATGTTTCTTCTTAGTTTTTTCTTATCAGTTTTGTATATTAGGGTTGTGTGTTACACCTAATGTTGTTAAATTAATGTTTATTGCATTATTTCAGTTTAATGTGTGTTACGATGATGGTGTTTAGTGTTTGTGTGAATGACACTGTGCACCTTCTATATATATTATTTAAAAAATATATATAAATGTGTATATTAAAAAATTGCTCATAATCTCATTTCCGTTTAGTTTAGCTTGATGTGCTAAAATAACTAAAACTAAATAAACTAGAACTAATAATTAAAAAAAACATAAACGCTATATGCACATATTTAAAAAAAGAAAGAAAAAAAAGCACACAACATAATTACAACTAAAACCTTAACTAAAGTAAAGTAAAAACAGAAAGTATAAAATTAAATCAGTGACACTAAAATAACGCTGGTAGCAATCTGTGTTGTTTAATTTATAATCTTTAATCATTTATACTATTTAGCATTTAATCACTTATGCAATTTCATTATATTTTTATATTGTGCGTTACTTTTCCCCTTGCTCTAGCGATCCTTGTCGTTTAATCTTATGATTATGGGGTTTCATGGAATATTTGTCTTTATGAATAACAGATAACAATTTAAAAAAAAAAAAGTTCAATGGGATTTCGTTGTGCAGCAGTTTAATTTAAGATAGGCCAATATGTTGCCTCTGTGATAGAAATATGCAATTGATAATAATCAAACAATTAAGATTATTCAATAAACCCGGCTCATTTTTATCATCTCCTGCTTACTGCTGTTCTCTGGCTTCTTCAGTCAACCTCTCAAGCTGAGCAAAAACTTTAGTAAAACTGTTTTAGGTGCCAGATAAACACTGGTTTTGGAGACCACAGACACTGGATTCAATGCAATTTAATCTAACAGTTCCTTACACAAAAGCACTATGCACTTTCTAAAGACTTTGAATGAAGAGCACATATCATATGATGCTTTTTTGCTCTTTATTATTAATTATGCCAATGATCTATTGCGTTCAGTGGAAGAAAGAAAACAATGCACGGTTGGAATGATATGACAGAATTTAGCTTTCCTTTTCACAAAAATGGCAATGTTGCTAAAAACAAACAAACACTGTATAATTTACAGCTGAATCACGGCTGCATTGATACTCAGAACAGCTCTTGTTGATGTGATATTTTGCGTAAATATCTCGTTTCTGTCTGTATATTAACAATGCCGTATGAGTGTAATTTTAACATGAGGTCAAACTGCATTAACAGCATAATAGGCTGTTATTTGTGTGGTACCTTGTTGCATTGAATGGAGGTCTGAAAGTGTGGCGAGCACAGGTTGAGCATCATGACCACTGCATCTACAGCACTGAAAGAGAATCTATTAATACTGCGAGTCAGAGACATTTCAGCATTATAGAAATTCATACATCATAACAGAACTCCACAGGCAATTTCAACAGAGATCCTGAAACTAAACCTTTAAAGTAAAAATACACTTCTGTACTATATGCATATGCATACAGTTTATTGTACTACATAAGCAACTGCACAAGTACAGTTTGCAACTACGATGTTTAATGTGACAAACATTTAAAAATAATATATATATATATCTACCATCAACACCTGCAGAAACAAACCAGCGCTTGCAGTACGTGAAATTTAATTTAGACCAAAGTACAAATTAGGATATTTCACTGCTCGTCATGATAGAAATGTATCCTTATTTAAAAAAAACAAAAAACAAAAATAAAATAAATATATTGACTACCAGTCCAATATTTAGAATAATTAGGATTTGTTAAGGTTTTTGAAAGAAGTTAGATTTTTCTGCTCAACAAAGTTGCATTTATTTGATCACAAATACAGAAAATTATTAAATATTGTTAGTAGACGTGATACATTTGATTTTTCAGGGTTCTTTGATGAACAGAAATTTAAAAAGAACAGCATTAATTTGAAATGGAAATCTTTTGTAACATTATAAATGTCTTTACTGATCAATTTAATGCACCTTTGATGAATAAAAGCATATAGGCTATTTTTTAAATATTGCTCAAAAATCTTGAATGGTATGTAGGCCTATCACAGATTCCACAAAAATATGCAGCAAAAATATGATGATAATTAAGTTTCTTGAGCAGCTAATCAGCATATTAGAATGATTTCTGAAGGTTTCTCTGCTGTTACATGTTGTTTTTATGGGAAATAATACCTCACCTGGATATGTTCGTAGATTTGTGTTGAATGTTATCTTGGAATGGAAATATGTATATATATATAAATATATATAAATACTTTTTACGCTTTTTTAAGTTAATGTCATATTAACTTAAATATGGACTTCGGAGTGAGTTCATGGATCTTTTGATTCAGATCAGAACTTTGGACCGTGTATCAAGAATAATTTGATTTAGATTGGGACTTCGGTGCGGGTTCGCAAATTATTTGATTCAGATCGGGACTTCATTGCGGGTTTGCGAATCATTTGATTCAGATCGGGACTTCATTGCGGGTTTGCGAATCATTTGATTCAGATCGGGACTTCGGAGCGAGTTTGTGGATCTTTTGATTCAGATCGGAACTTCGGAGCATGAATTGAGAATCATTTGATTCAGATCGGAACTTCGGAGCATGAATTGAGAATCATTTGATTCAGATCGGAACTTCGGAGCATGAATTGAGAATCATTTGATTCAGATCGGAACTTCGGAGCATGAATTGAGAATCATTTGATTCAGATCGGAACTTCGGAGCATGAATTGAGAATCATTTGATTCAGATCGGAACTTCGGAGCATGAATTGAGAATCATTTGATTCAGATCGGAACTTCGGAGCATGAATTGAGAATCATTTGATTCAGATCGGAACTTCGGAGCATGAATTGAGAATCATTTGATTCAGATCGGAACTTCGGAGCATGAATTGAGAATCATTTGATTCAGATCGGAACTTCGGAGCATGAATTGAGAATCATTTGATTCAGATCGGAACTTCGGAGCATGAATTGAGAATCATTTGATTCAGATCGGAACTTCGGAGCATGAATTGAGAATCATTTGATTCAGATCGGAACTTCGGAGCATGAATTGAGAATCATTTGATTCAGATCGGAACTTCGGAGCATGAATTGAGAATCATTTGATTCAGATCGGAACTTCGGAGCATGAATTGAGAATCATTTGATTCAGATCGGAACTTCGGAGCATGAATTGAGAATCATTTGATTCAGATCGGAACTTCGGAGCATGAATTGAGAATCATTTGATTCAGATCGGAACTTCGGAGCATGAATTGAGAATCATTTGATTCAGATCGGAACTTCGGAGCATGAATTGAGAATCATTTGATTCAGATCGGAACTTCGGAGCATGAATTGAGAATCATTTGATTCAGATCGGAACTTCGGAGCATGAATTGAGAATCATTTGATTCAGATCGGAACTTCGGAGCATGAATTGAGAATCATTTGATTCAGATCGGAACTTCGGAGCATGAATTGAGAATCATTTGATTCAGATCGGAACTTCGGAGCATGAATTGAGAATCATTTGATTCAGATCGGAACTTCGGAGCATGAATTGAGAATCATTTGATTCAGATCGGAACTTCGGAGCATGAATTGAGAATCATTTGATTCAGATCGGAACTTCGGAGCATGAATTGAGAATCATTTGATTCAGATCGGAACTTCGGAGCATGAATTGAGAATCATTTGATTCAGATCGGAACTTCGGAGCATGAATTGAGAATCATTTGATTCAGATCGGAACTTCGGAGCATGAATTGAGAATCATTTGATTCAGATCGGAACTTCGGAGCATGAATTGAGAATCATTTGATTCAGATCGGAACTTCGGAGCATGAATTGAGAATCATTTGATTCAGATCGGAACTTCGGAGCATGAATTGAGAATCATTTGATTCAGATCGGAACTTCGGAGCATGAATTGAGAATCATTTGATTCAGATCGGAACTTCGGAGCATGAATTGAGAATCATTTGATTCAGATCGGAACTTCGGAGCATGAATTGAGAATCATTTGATTCAGATCGGAACTTCGGAGCATGAATTGAGAATCATTTGATTCAGATCGGAACTTCGGAGCATGAATTGAGAATCATTTGATTCAGATCGGAACTTCGGAGCATGAATTGAGAATCATTTGATTCAGATCGGAACTTCGGAGCATGAATTGAGAATCATTTGATTCAGATCGGAACTTCGGAGCATGAATTGAGAATCATTTGATTCAGATCGGAACTTCGGAGCATGAATTGAGAATCATTTGATTCAGATCGGAACTTCGGAGCATGAATTGAGAATCATTTGATTCAGATCGGAACTTCGGAGCATGAATTGAGAATCATTTGATTCAGATCGGAACTTCGGAGCATGAATTGAGAATCATTTGATTCAGATCGGAACTTCGGAGCATGAATTGAGAATCATTTGATTCAGATCGGAACTTCGGAGCATGAATTGAGAATCATTTGATTCAGATCGGAACTTCGGAGCATGAATTGAGAATCATTTGATTCAGATCGGAACTTCGGAGCATGAATTGAGAATCATTTGATTCAGATCGGAACTTCGGAGCATGAATTGAGAATCATTTGATTCAGATCGGAACTTCGGAGCATGAATTGAGAATCATTTGATTCAGATCGGAACTTCGGAGCATGAATTGAGAATCATTTGATTCAGATCGGGACTTCGGTGTGGGTTCACAAATCATTTGATTCAGATCGGGACTTCGGTGCGGGTTCACGAACCATTTGATTCAGATCAGGACTTCAGTGTGGGTTCACAAATCATTTGATTCAGATCAGGACTTCAGTGTGGGTTCACAAATCATTTGATTCAGATCGGGACTTCGGTGCAGGTTCACAAATCATTTGATTCAGATCGGGACTTCGGTGTAGGTTCACAAATCATTTGATTCAGATCGGGACTTCGGTGCGGGTTCACGAACCATTTGTTTCAGATCGGGACTTTGGAGTGAGTTCATGGATCTTTTGATTCAGATCGGAACTTCAGAGCGTGTATCAAGAATCATTTGATTCAGATTGGGACTTTGGTGCGGGTTCACCAATCATTTGATTTATATCGGAACATCGGCGCGAGTTCATGAATCTTTTGAATCAGATCGGGACTTTTGTGCTTACCATGGTTTAACTAGGCCTATAGTAACTTTTTTTTTCACCTTAAGAGAACACATAAAATGAATATCATAGAGATGCAGTTAGGATTAACAGAACTTTAGATAGTTTGCATGTACTTGTCTAGATCAACTTTGATTAAAGAAAAGAAAGGTTTAGAGCCAGACTTTTGTTTATGTATGTGAAATTTAACTAGCAGGAAACACAACTTAAGTTCTATCTTTCTAAAATAGTAAAACAATCCAAATAAATCATCTTTAAAACAGAAAGAAAAGCCACTTACAAAATTAGATCGGATGAACATTAAATAAATCTGATGTGGGAACAAAACAAGTGAATGAATCTTCCTCAGAAGAGACAAAAACAGCAACCCACTTCAGTGTCTGACTTTTTGTGAAATTTGGATTATTTCATTAATCTGCTGTTAGAGCTCTTCATATTTAAGGAGAGAGCTATAATTTCCAAAGTCATTGCTTGCTATGATTTTCAAGGGTGTAGAATTTAGTAGAGATACTATGACATGTCCCTACCAATGTTGTTTTGTTTTTGTTTTTTATCAAACATCTCAAAGAGAACTATGCTGATTGATTTGTGTCTTTATCATTTAATGTGTTTTTGATCGGATATGCTTTTACGCAAATCATTACAGTAACATAAATACAAACAATAGAAGTATAAAAACATAGCATTTGATCTCTAAATCAAATAATTACATCAGAACTACATCAAAAGGAATATGGTTTTGGAAATCGTTGATGCATTCGAAGCATTTCATCGGTGAAAAGTGTTACATGTCATGTTACAGAAAAACAAAGCTAAAATATCGGCTTTATTCACAATAATCAGAATGATGAAGCAACAATAATTTTCATATTGTGACAAAATAGTCACACGCAATATGTTGGTATACTGGAAATAACGATTTCACATAAATAACCATCATATTCACAGCCTGCCTGTCTACCCACAACACACATCACATCAGAACATAGCAGCAACTCTCAGAACCTTCCAGAAACATCACTGTAGAATAAGGAAAGCAAGTTCGGTTCGGTTTTAATTTCAGCCAAATTAAAAAAACTGAGACAGAAACAGGTTTTCTGGTAATTCTACCTGCAGATAGGAGCCCTCTGTTTGTCGTCTACACTCTTAAAAATAAAGGTGCTTAAAAGGTTCTTCACAGCGATGCCATAGAAGAAAAATTTTTTTGTTCCACAAAAGAACCATCTCTTTCTTACCTTTTTATAATCTGAAGAACCTTCTTTCACCACAAAGAACCGTTTGTGAAACAGATGTTAAAGGTTCTTTATGGAACCATTTAGACAAAAAAGGTTCTTCTATGGCATCGTGAAGCATGTTTATTTTTAAGAGTGTAAGGACCCCTGCTGTTCACGTTTAGAACTGATGCTCCCCACCATCCCTGAAACATTAAAACATCACTGAACCAACACCAGATTCCTTCAGGTACAAAACACCTCCCTCTGTGATGCACACTGTGAGTCAACACAAGTGTGGAATAATTAAAATGTCTTTGAAAGAAGTCTCTTCTGCTCATCAAGGCTGCATTTATTTGATAAAAATACAGTAAAAATTTGAAATGTTATTAGAATTTAAAACAGCTGTTTTCTATGTGAATATCTGTTAAACTGTAATTTATTTCTGTATTTTCAGCATCATTACTCCAGTCTTCAGTGTCACATGATCTTCAGAAATCATTCTAATATGCTGATCTGCTGCTCAAGAAACATTTCTGATTATTATCAATGTTGATAACAGTCGTGCTGCACGATATTTTTGTGGAAACTGTGATGCATTAAAAAATCTTGAGTAAAAAATAGAAAGAAATTAATACTTTTATTCAGTAAGGATGCATTAATTTGATCAAAAGTGCCAGTAAAGACATTTATAAAGTTACAAAAGATTTCTATTTTAAATAAATGCTGGTCTTTTAAAATTCCTATTAATCTGTGAATCCTGAAAAAAAAATTATTACATTTAAAATGTATTACAATAGAAAACTATGGAAGCTTGTTTCTACAGTTGCAAAATTTTATCTCACAATTCTGAATTTTGCATTTATATCTCACTCTATATCTCAATTCTAAGGAAAAAAGTCTTAATTAATTATGAGATACGAACTTGGAATTGCAAGGAAAAATGTCTAAATTGTGACACAGTCACAATTATCTCCTTTTATTTTTTATCGCGAGGGGAAAAAATCTAAATAGCAAGAAAAAAGTCAGAAACATGAGAAAAAAAGTTGCAATCACCTTTTTTTTTTTTTTATTCCATCCAAAATTGAGATTAATACATCATCTGAAAGCTGCATAAATAAGCTTTCCATTGATGTATGGTTTGTTAGGATCAAATCAAAATATTGAGAAAATCATCTTTAAAGTTGTCCAAATGAAGTTCTTAGCAATGCATATTACTGATCAAACATTAAGTTTTGATATATTTACGATAGGAAATTTACAAAATATCTTCATTGAACATGATCTTTACTTAATATCCTAATGATTTTTGGCATAAAAGAAATATGGATAATTTTGACTCATACAATGTATTGTTGGCTATTGCTACAAATATACCCCAGCGACTTAACACTGCTTTTGTGCTCCAGGGACACATTTCACTATTTGGTGAGCAGAAGAGACTTCTTTCAAAAACATTAATTGTAATTATTCCAAAGCTTTTGACCGGTCCCATACGGCCCACACAGTCTACTGAAACATTTCCCCTCCATATCACTGATAACCAAAAGAGATCTCAGAAGATTAAAAGCTGGAGAAATGTGCATCACTTTTAATTCTCAACTGCATAATTCTTTCATGTGTTGCAGTAACACTCTTTAGTCTTCACACAGAACAGTCTCGCGTCGATTGTCTCGCGTCTAAATCTCCGTGGACTCGATCCGCTCCAGGCGAGTAGGTCCGGGCCACGGAGGCGCCAGCTGATGCAGGATCGGTTTGGGATCGTCGGCGGTCAGCGGAACAGGGACGGAGAGACCGACGGGCGATCCGGGCGATCCGGGCCTGGGGCCCAGTTTAGCTCCGACCCGCTCCTCCAGCGCCTGATACTTCAGCACACGCTCTTTCTCGCCCTGCAAGAATACAGTAAAAATTTAAAATATTATTACAATTTAAAACAGCTGTTTTCTATGTGAATATCTGTTAAACTGTAATGTATTTCTGTGATGCGCAGCTGTATTTTCAGCATCATTACTCCAGTCTTCAGTGTCACATGATCTTCAGAAATCATTCTAATATGCTGATTTGCTGCTCAAGAAACATTTCTGATTATTATCAATGTTGAAAACAGTCGTGCTGCACGATATTTGTGTGGAAACCGTGATGCATTTTATTTTTCAGGATAAATAGAAAGTTCAAAAGAACAGCATTTATTTGAAATAGAATTTTTTGTAACATTATAAATGTCTTCACTGTCACTTTTGATCAATGTAATGTGTCCTTGATGAATAAAAGTAATTAATTTCTTTTTTTTGTCTTCTTAATATGTGACCCTGGAGCACAAAACCAGCTATATTTGTAGCAATAGCCAACAATGCATTGTATGGGTCAAAATTATAAATTTTTCTTTTATGCCAAAAATCATTAGGATATTAAGTAAAGATCATGTTCCATGAAGATATTTTGTAAATTTCCTACCGTAAATATATCAAAACTTAATTTTTTTGATATATTTACTGTAGGAAACTTACTAAATATCTTAATGGAACATGATCTTTACTTACACTGCAAAAAGTGATTCTCTTACTTAGTGTTTGTGTCTTGTGTTCTAGTATAAATATCTAAACATTCTTGAATCAAGATGAATTTAGCTAATTCATTGAAAAAAATTGACACTTATGACTGGTTTTGTGGTCACATTTTACTGCAAACTATGAAATAGTATGACAGTTTCCACAAAAATATTGGGCAGCACAACTGTTTTCAACATTGATGATAAAGGTTGGGGACAGAGTGAGGGTCACCAGAACGGGGATGGAGAGGCTGACGGGTGATCCGGGCGAGGTGCCCAGTTTGGCTCCGAGCTGGCCGACCCGCTCCTCCAGCGCCTGGTTCCTCTGCAGCGTCTCCACGTAGCTGAGTTGCAGCTGCGCCTGGTACTTCAGCACTCGCTCCTTCTCTCCCTGCCAGGTGTGTCGCTCCTGAGCGAAGGTGAGCACCTGCCTCTCTCTCTGCTGCCGCTCCAGGTGCAGCTCGCCCTGCAGTCTCTCCAGCTTCCGCCGCAGCTCTCCCGCCTCCTGCCGCTGCGCTTTGGCCTCGTCGCTCTGCAGGCTGAGGAAGCTGTCGATGGGCAGGGCTTCGGGCGAGCGGGGCGAGTGCAGGCCGGCCCACGGTAAGCTGCTGCAGCCGCTGATGTCCCTCAGACACACGGCGTGATCGCTCCTGCAGCTCAGCTCGCTCAGAGCCCGCTTGAGACCCAGAACCTCGGCCTCGAACACCACCAGCTTGTCACGCAACATCGACACCTGCGGAGAGAACAAACCAGCGCTCACAGCATGTGCTGAGTATGACATTTAATTTAAAAATCACATATGTGACCCTTGACCACAAAACCAGTCATAAGGGTTAATTTTTCAAAACTGGGATTTATGCATCATCTGAAAGCTGAAAAAATAAGCTTTCCATTGATGCATGGTTTGTTAGGATAGAACGATATTTGGAAATCTGGAATCTGAGGGTGCAAAAAATCTAAATATTGAGAAAATCATCTTTAAAGTTGTCCAAATGAAGTTCTTAGCAATGCATATTACTAATAAAAAATTAAGTTGTGATATATTTACTGTAGGAAACTTACTAAATATCTTAATGGAACATGATCTTTACTTACACTGCAAAAAGTGATTCTCTTACTTAGTGTTTGTGTCTTGTGTTCTAGTATAAATATCTAAACATTCTTGAATCAAGATGAATTTACTGTGCAAGTAAAATCACTTAAGATATTAAGTCTTGTTTTCTGTAAAAAAGTATAAAAATGTTGTTAGTTTTTCCTTAAAACAAGCAAAAATATCTGCCAATGAGGCAAGAAAAATAATCTTGTTTAGCCGTTCAATTAAGATTATTTTTCTTACCACATTAGCAGATATTTCTGATTGTTTTAAGCAAAAACTAACAAACAAAATTTAGATTTTTTTTTTTTTAGAAAACAAGACTTAATATCGTAAATCATTTTACTTGTCAAGTAAATGCATCTTGATTCAAGAATGTTTAGATATTTATACTAGAACACAAGACACAAACACTAAGTAGTTTGCAGTGTAATATCCTAATGATTTTGGCATAAAAGAAAAATCGATAATTTTACATAAATACATATATGTAAATATATACATATGTATAAATATTATTTCACTGCTCATCTATCCTCTTTTTAAGTAAGGGATAATGCACGACGTGGAGGCCAAGAACCACACGACGCGAAGTGCATTAAAATTGCTTAATGCACAGCTAGCCATGCATTATCCCGCTTGTACTACGGTCATACCTAACAGATATTCACATAGAAAACAGTCATTTTAATTTGTAATAATATTTCACAACATTACTGTATTTTTTTGTTTATTTGTTTACTTACTTTGTTGATCAAATAAATGCAGTCTTGGTGAGCAGAAGAGACTTCTTTCAAAAATATTTGTAAAAAACCCGAATTATTCAAAATCTTCGACTGGTAGTGTATATTTGTGTATACATATATATAGAAATGAAAAAGAAGTCATATGCATGGCAGTTTACTTTAACAAATAAGCTCAGTAAGAACTGTGTTTTACAAAGTTTGTGCGCAAATCATACTTTAATGCAAGAATCTAATTTTGATTTGAGTCTTCAAGCACAAACACACAGTCAACTTTAATGCTTATTGTTAGAGGTTTCAGCAAAGCACTAACCTCATGCATCAGCATTAGTAATAGTTTTGTTGTTTGTTATTATTAAATACGACTTTAGTCAGGATCATATAAGTGTGGTGCATTGGATATGAGTGTGTGTGTTTATGTTGCGCACCTCTGTCAGCGTTCTCTTCAGTTCTCCTTCACATCTCTCCAGCTCGCGGCTCTTGTTGGTGTACGAGTCCTTCAGGCCGATCATGGTCTCCTCGCGCTCCTTCATCTGGCCCTTGAGCTCCTTCAGCTGGCCCCTGAGGGCCACCATCTCTCCGGCGCGCTGCGTAACCTCGTTCTGACTCTCCCGCAGCTGCTGCTTCAGCAGAGAGATCTCGCCCGCTTTCTGACACAGCTGATCAACACGAAGCAAACCAAAGCCATCACTGCTGGGTCTCCTAGGCTGCGCTGTTTTAGATTAGTCTGCTGTATGTTGCTCTATCAGTTCCTGAACTCCTTAGACTTAAACTGTTTGCTTGAAATACTCCCAGAAATTTCAGTCAGTGTAATGAATAACAAATACTACTGGTTAAAAGTTAGGAATAATTAAAATTTGTTTCTTTTCTGCTCACCAAGGCAGCATTTATTTGATAAAAAATACAGTAAAAATGTGAAATATTATTACCGTTTAAAATTGCTTTTTACTAGTTGAATAAATAGCAAAATGTAATTTATTCCTGTGATAAAAGCTGTATTTCCAGCATCATTACTCCAGTCTTCAGTGTCACATAATTCTTCAGAAATCATGCTTATATGCTGATTTGCTGCTCAAGAAACATTTCTGATTATTATGAAATTAATACTTTTATTAATCAAAGATGAACACTACATTTTACTATATATTACTATACTATATACCTGTATATATGTTGCAATAGAAAATGGGTATTTTGAATTGTAGTAATATTTCACAATATTGCTGTGTTTTTTATTTAATTTTAATTAAATAAATTCAGCCTTGGGGTGAGCATAAACATTAACAAATCTTAATTACTCAGACTTTTGACCGGCTACAACCGGTACATAAGGTTAGAGTAAACTTCCATAAAAACTTTAGCAGACGTTTTTATATAAAATATGCTTTTTTATCTCTAGAGCAGGAATTCACAGTTTGTTTGTTTTTGTCAGCCCCAGTGAGACTTTAAGTTCATATTTCAATAATTTATCAACACATTTGCATTTTTTTCCCACTTTTTTGTGTTTTATTTCGACTGTTCTTATTTTAAAAAGGATCAATTTAAATGTTAAATTTTTATGATTTAATGAATTATTAGATTTGAACCCCAGTTTAAGCATTGGTGTCTGTGTTGCACTCTTAAAAATAAAGGTTCTTTATTTGGCATTGATGGTTTTATGAAGAAACTTTAGCATCCACTGAATCTTCACATTGAACAAAAGGTTCTTTAGATTTTTAAAATGTTCTTCAACCGAATAAAAATAGGCTCTTTTAACCCATTTAATCCCAAATATTTCTCAGACATGAAAAAATCAAAATGATGTGTCATTAGTAACCCCTTGAAATAATCAATAATTGTTATTTTTATTGAATTTTTATGGAAAAGTGTGTGTTTTATGGTTGGTCACAATTGTGACCGGTGGGATAATGTGTATACTAAAATTTAATTATTTCTGCATTCATAAAAATTCTTATATATCTCAGCCCAGTTATTAACCCATTGTAAACTGTTTCATCACATTCTATGCTTACTATTATACATTTTTTAAAAATCCTTATACAACACTGAATAGGTATACTACTGCTATTATTATATTAACATGTGTACTCATTCTACGTCCACACTCAACAAAACTAAATATATGTGAATTCATATATTAATACTAGACACCTTAAAGATAACATGTACCAAAAATCTTTGTCATATCTTTATGTTAACATGCATTACAAGCCTTTTGTTTTGGAGCTTTGATGCAGTTATTATCTTCTCAAGGTGCAAAAAATGATTCTCTTGCTTAGTGTTTGTGTCTTGTGTTCTAGTATAAATATCTAAACATTCTTGAATCAAGATGAATTTACTGTACAAGTAAAATGACTTAACATATTATGTCTTGTTTTCTGTAAAAAAAAAAAAATACAAATTTTGATAGTTTTTCCTTAAAACAAGCAAAAATATCTGCCAATGGTGCAAGAAAAATTATCTTGTTTAGTTGTTGAATTCAGATAATTTTTCTTACCCCATTAGCAGATATTTTTGCTTGTTTTAAACAACATTTTTAGAAAACAAGACTCAAGTAAATGCATCTTGATTCAAGAATGTTTAGATATTTATACTAGAACACAAGAGAAAAATACTCATGCAGTGCAAAAAGGAATTTAATAAACTGCTCTGGCCGTGTGACAATTTGCACTAAACACGTGAAACTGCACATATTTAATTGAGACCCTTCATATTTGCAGAAAATGCACTAAAACACCAGACAGTCCATTTTTAGAGCTTTAGAAATGCAAACCGTCTTTACGCTCACTATTGTGACCGGTGGGATTGAATGGGTTAAGAACTGATCACTGAAAGGCTCTTTGAGGAGCCACAAATGCAACCTTTTGGAGCCTTTATTTTGCTCCTCTCACCTCCCACTTGGTCTCCTCCAGGCGAGGCAGTATATCCGCCTGCTCCTTGCGGTAATCCAGACACTTGTGCTCCAGCTCCTCTCTCTGTGCGAGCAGAGCGCTGATCTCGTCCTGGAGCCGGCCCTTGTCCTGCTGCAGATGGGCGATGTGGGTCTGCAGGGCCTGCTGTGTGCGCTGGGCTCGGTGGGTCACCTGCTGCAGACGGCCGGCGTAGTTCTGCCTCAGCTCCTCCATGTCTCGCTCCCAGACGCAATGCTTCTCCTCGAACACCTGCACGATGGCCGCCTCGCTCTGGTCCAGGTTACGCCGCATGTGGATCACCTGAGGAACAATCACAGTCATTTACTCCAGGTACAGGTTTCTTCAGCCTGCCATGTATGGAAGCACTGAATTTTGCTACAAATATCCCACGGCGTCATGATGAAAATGCAATCCTAAGTGTTCTAACTGTTAGTCTAAATGCATTTAGGACAAATAGCATTTAAATGATCA
>NW_015626376.1:209730-214542 GCF_001515625.1 Sinocyclocheilus rhinocerous
CGTCCTGGAGCCGGCCCTTGGCCTGCTGCAGACGGGCAATGTGGGTCTGCAGGGCCTGCTGTGTGCGCTGGGCTCGGTGGGTCACCTGCTGCAGACGGCCGGCGTAGTTCTGCCTCAGCTCCTCCATGTCTCGCTCCCAGACGCAATGCTTCTCCTCGAACACCTGCACGATGGCCGCCTCGCTCTGGTCCAGGTTACGCCGCATGTGGATCACCTGAGGAACAATCACAGTCATTTACTCCAGGTACAGGTTTCTTCAGCCTGCCATGTATGGAAGCACTGAATTTTGCTACAAATATCCCACGGCGTCATGATGAAAATGCAATCCTAAGTGTTCTAACTGTTAGTCTAAATGCATTTACGACAAATAGCATTTAAATGATCATTTTGCTACCATTTCTGCTTGGACATAGCCATGGACCTTTTTCACATTTGCAGGTTTCTCAGGTTTCGCATTTTTAAGATCTAAAGTTGTATCCGTTAACATTAGTTTGTGCATGGTGAACTAATATGACAATTTTATTAACTAACGTTAACAAAGGTTAATATTGTAAAAAAAAAATATATATATATTTTTTTTAAGACCATATTGTAAAGTGTTACCAAAATTGTAAAAGTCTAGAATCTTCATGAGTTTAAAATAAAGCAATAAGCCCCAAGAAGCCGTGGTTTACAGTGAATTTATAACAGCTAAGGTCGTTGTTAGACCCCCTAAAACCCCCTTAGCTGTAATAAATTCACTGTAAACCACGGCTTCACGGGGCTTATCGCTTTTATAAAACGGTTATTCCATATACATAGTTAGGTTTCACAAAATAAAACAGAGCAAATAAAGTGTAATGATATTAATAAAAACAGTATTCTTCCACCAAACAATGTAGCTCCTCAGAAACAGTTGTGGTTGCAACAAAGTGGTTGCCGAGCAACAGACAAACGTAAACAAAGGCGTATGTTACTTTGTAGAGTCATTTACAACAGCTTCGAACGCGGCTCAGCCAATCAGAATCAAGGACCGGAACTCTCCGCTTTATAACAAAAAGTAAGTAATATTCAGAAAGACAAAATCAAGATACATTTTGCTGAGAGACACTGCACAGTGTTGCTTTGATGGGAAATGTAATTAGAATCAATATCTAAGATTAAAACAGAGCTAAAATATCTAATGAATACGTGAATGGAAGTTATTGCCGTAACTTGTGACCATTTCTTTGAGTATCATGTTTGATGCATCAGGTTTTATGGCTCATATAGATTATAGAGCCCGACCGATATGGGTTTTTGGGGCCGATAACGATACCGATATCGATATATCGGCCGATATTCTTTGTGTATATTATAGTACAGTACCAGTCAAAAGTTTGGACACTTTCCCATTCGTGTGTCCAAACATTTGACTGGTACTATACGTATATATATATATATATATATATATATATAACGAAAAAAGACATGTGAAGCACAAGAAGCTGGATGTTTCTACAAGAGCTACACTAAAAGAGCTTTTACTGGATAAAAACCCTAAACTATCAACAGTGTTGGGAAGGTTACTTTGGAAATGTAACAGGTTATAGATTACAAGTTACTCAATTTAAAATGTAACAAGTAGTGTAACTATTTCAATTACTTCATTAAAGTAATGTAACTGATTACATTTGATTACTTTTTAAATACTTTTCAAAATTTCTAATGTTTTCAACTGTTAATCACATTAACAATTAAAGCAAGCAGGGTTAACCTTAATATCAGACTTACAAAATACTTCATTACTTGAATTAAGATTATAATAATTGAATTTTTTAAGCACAGCCACCACAAAATCAGACTTTAGCACCTCTTTTTACTTTGAGATCATTCTGAAGTTAAATACAGTTTTAAAACCATAACAAGAAATAGTTTAATGGCTATGATACTGTTTTTGAAATCAAATCATAGCTATGACAGGAAAAACTGGAATCTAACAATGCCTTAGAAAAAAATGTTAATCTTAAAATGAAGCATATACATAAACCCTATCGAATAAGCATGTTATAAACTTCTGAAACATTGGTGTTTCATATTTTAGAGCAGTCACTGCAATTTATGTAAGAACTCAATTAAATCTGTATGTGGGAGTGTGTGGAAAAAAATCAGATGTAAACCCCCTTTGTAATTCTTAACATTTTCATAAGTAACTGTAATTTAATTCTCCTGAAACATTGGTGTCTCATATTTTAGAGCAGTCAGAGCATTTTGGGAAAGAAATCAATTAAATCTGTATGTGTGTGAAACTATTCAGATGTAACCCCTTTTGTAATGGTTAACATTTTCAGAAGTAACTGTAATTTAATTACACGTTGACTGATTACAATTACATTTATTTTGGGTTACACTTTATTTTAAGGTGTCCTTGTTACAGTGTAATTATACATTTAAGTACTGAGTAATATTAATTAGCCACAAAGAAGCTTTTGTGAAACAGATGTTAAAGGTTCTTTATGGAACTATTTAGTCAAAAAAAGGTTCTTCTATGGCATCGTGAAGCACCTTTATTTTTTAAAACTGTATGTAATTACATCTGTAATTAATTTGTGTTATTACATTTATAAATACACTGTTGACCCATCCCTTACACCTTAACCCACCCTTAAACCTACCCATACCACCAAACCTGTTCCTAACCTTACCCATATCCCACCTCAATAGCAGCAAAAGTGTTTTGCCATATAATATGAACACAATAAATACATTGTACTTATTTTTTGATGTAAGTACATAGTAGTTAAGGCCACCTTATATAAAGTGGGACCAAATTACGTAATTCTGTTACATGTAATTAGTTACTCCCCAACACTGACTATCAATCAGAGACAGAAGGATGAATATCCTAATGATTTTTGGCATAAAAGAGAAATGTATAATTGTGACCCATACAATGTATTGTTGGCTATTGCTACAAATATACCCCAGCGACTTAAGACTGCTTTTGTGCTGCAGGGACACATATTTAAGGGCCTGTATGCAGGGCAGGACTTACGGAGCCGGGGGCCTCTGGGCCTGAGGTTATGTTTGGGCCCCATACCTATACTACAAATGCCGTCAACTAGAACATTATTATGGAGTAACACAAAATGCACAAAAATTAAAATATGCTTTCAGGTTCATATACTGTATACAATGAATAGGCAACATGCCTAGCCTAGTCAAAGTTTAGATGTAATATTAAATAGTCACTAAAAAACAGGACTCTAGTTTGTGTGATAGGCTAACTCCTATATCGTAGGCATTCACTCATTAAATGCAGGGTTCGTTCAACCAATAAATTTCAATGACTTTTAAGGCAATATTCATGACCTAATGCTCCATTATTTTACACAAATGTTCAGATTTATCATAGCATATGCTAAGGAAAATGAATGATTATTAATGCTATTTGTTTGCTTTCTAATAAGCACAGGCTGCGACTGTGCCAGACGTTACTTCATGCAGAGAACATAAGTTAATAAATAATCACATAACTGAATGCCAGAATGTTAAGTATATTGTAATTTGCTTTGCCAGTAATATAAATTAAACTCAGGACCTGAATTTCGTTTTAGAACCAGTTTTGGTGGAAAACATTCAGGTACAGAAATGCTGCAGAAATGGAATAAACTGCCAGAAACAATGAAAACAATAACTTTTTCTTGAGGTGTTTGTGAGGAGGTTTCGTGTGCGCGCGCTTTGGATGTGACCG
This sequence comes from Sinocyclocheilus rhinocerous, assembly GCF_001515625.1. Lineage (NCBI taxonomy): Eukaryota > Metazoa > Chordata > Actinopteri > Cypriniformes > Cyprinidae > Sinocyclocheilus > Sinocyclocheilus rhinocerous. The sequence continues at coordinate 213,443 of NW_015626376.1, forward strand.
TGAGCTCCCAGAAAAGTAGTTTGGAGCGCGTAAGTACCGAATAGTTTAAAAAGACTTACAAAGACGTGCAAATGATAAACTTTTGTGATGATGCAACACTGACCCGATTAGGCAAGTGACAGTTCTGTCAGCTGAGCGAAAGTCTTGTATTGCAGCGTGCAGCAGCTATCTTAGTGCAGACCAGATGCGCTGATGTGAGGCAATTTTGAGAGAGTGAGAGCGAGAAGACGTGGTACAGCTGAACCCGCACCGAGATTCAGGACGTGATTAAACATATATTCTATTATATAGAGATTTGTAAAATAAATTTCCACGACTTTTCCAAAGCTTTCTGGGTTTTTCATGACCGTACAAACCCTGTAAATGGCTATTTTAATTTTTTTAAATCGTTTTGATTGAATTTCTGCTCCACTTTGTGTGGAGGTAGTGAGACTGTAAGATATTAGGGTATTCTATAGTCTTTGGACGGGAGAGAGCGCTCAAAACTCTTCAGATTAATTTAGTGGAACATTAATATAATATAGAATCATCCTCTGTAAAGAAGTGAGGCGTGAACATGTGAGAATTTATCATTATCTTTCTAAATGTGCGCTCTTTTGGGCTAAAGGCTTAATGGAACCGTTTAAAATCGCCATGTGATCACAAATTAATCGGCGATTCAGCGCAGCGCAGACGTGATTTAATACGTGTGTCCTTTGTTAGCCCCAGCTGGCCCTGCGCGCAGTTGAAATGCGGCTAATAATTTCTGACTGGCACATAACTGAACAAATGTAAACGGGTTAAGGCGGGGCCCCCTACAAGGCGGGGCCCCTGGGCTGCAGCCCATTCAAGCCCAATGGTAAGTCTGGCCATGCCTGTATGTGCTCCTCACCTCCTGCTCTTTCTCCCAGAGTCGGTCCTCCAGGTCCTGGATAATGTCGTCGGTGGAGGGCGACGGCTGGACGGTGGTCTGACAGAGTCTCTGATAGGACAAGCAGCTCTTCCCGGAGGAGGACTGTCCACTGTCGGACACGCTCAGGCCGTTCTGATAGCTGGGTTTGTCTGGTTTCTCCAGCGGCGCCGCTGTGCTGCTCAGTCTGTTGATGTGGCTGGGGGGGGGG
>NW_015626376.1:215686-227589 GCF_001515625.1 Sinocyclocheilus rhinocerous
ATCTATCTATCATCTGTCTGTCTGTCTAGATAAAATATTTTTTTCTGATATTTCTATTACTTATATTACAATTAGTGTAGTATTTAAGGTTAAAACAGAGAAAAGGGTTTTAAATTCCAATGCAAAGGTGTAAATTAGAGTCATTTTGTGGTCGGAAAAAAAATCATGTTCATTAGTAATGCTTAAATGTAAAAATTTTAAAAGTTAATAACTTACATCCTTTTTTAAACGATACTCGTATAAGTACACACAATGATTTGCAAGCAAATACTGAATTTAACCCAAGTTTGAAACGGTGCTAAAAAAAGCATTCATCTGCATTCAACAAAAGATTTTATCCCCTTATATGTACAGTTTATACATATGAATTGATATTGAATCGAGATCGAACCCCCCATCTGAACTTAAAAGTTGGTAATTAAAAAGCTGGTACCCTTTTATGGGGTGGTTGTGTACACACACTGCCAACACACATTTTAGTTCACATAACATGTAAAAGTTATGTGAACCCTTTAATGCTGTAACATTAGCAGAGCTGCGTCAGTCGTACCTGCTCGAGTTTGCCGGACACAGTGAGGATCTTGGGTGGCGTGCGACTGTCTCTCTTGCTGTTGTTCCCGTCTCTGCCCTTTACCTCGTGGTTCTTCTCCGCGCCGTGACCCACCACGTTACCGCAAGCATCCAGAGACACTCTGTGCGCGGCCTTGTCCCTGTGGCTGGGCCGAGACGAGGCGATGTTGAGTTGGCCTCGATCCGTGGCGGTGCTGTCGCTGGGGTCGTCCGAGGCAGAGGGAGGTGCGTGGAGACGGGACAGAGGAGGGCCACGAGGGAGAGTGGTGCGAGTGCCCACGCTCTTCATGGCAAACTCCTGCTCACCAGCCACTCCGCTGCCTACACTGCCCATGCTGGGGAACCAGAGCGTCACTCAGCGCTGCGAGCCTCCGCATGGGCCTTCGCAGCTGCCCGACCTCCAGACACACACTGCAGTCAGAGCAGAGGATGGAGATTCATGCATATTACAGCTTTTCTCGATTGCTAACATACAATTCATGAAACAACCTAAATAAAATTGTTAATATGGCTAGTAAGATTGCAGGTAAACAACAGCATAGTCTGATAAAACTGTGAATTTCGAGCTGTGAGGAAAAGCCATGCAATTCTTCATGATGCATCTCATCCTCTTTGTGGTGAATATGAGTTATTACCATCTGGTCGAAGGTACAGGGTACCATTATTACGGACTGCCCGTGCACAAAGATCTTCCAGTATAGCTCAGTTAAATAAATTTTTGTGATATCACAGTTGTCATTTTACATCTGTGGCAGTGATTCTGTGGATGTTGTTTGATGCTGGTTGTATTTATTTGTAATGTCTTGTAACCTGTTGATGTTTGTATTTGTTAATTATTGTTGTTGATCACTGAAGAGTTGCCACAGATACAAAAAAAATTCCGAAAGGACAATAAACTAAACTAACTAATTCACCATTTACTATAACTATAAACAGAATCTTAAAACTACACACCAACTTGTGCAAGCTTCAAACTTCCAGGTCAAAATCAAACATTTTAGTCAAAAACACATTCTCTCTTTGGCCTCAGATGACACACACACACACACACACATACTATTTTCCTGCCTAGAGAACACTAATGGGGTCAATTCGATACACTGTTACAAAAACCTACTTTTGGGAAACAGAATTCCTTTTGTTACAGTATGCAGCATAAATAGAGCGGTGCAGATACAGTAAAATTCAGCAATAAACTTTACTTTCATTACAGTAAACTACTGTAGATGAAAAGCACTAGAAGTGAAAAGTTCAAAAACCAAACAACTGAATATACAGTAAACACACATTGGAATATACTGTACTGTCAGTTACTGTAAATAAATAAATACAGCATCCTCTGCCAAGCTGCATTACAGTATTGGTAATATCCTTATTTGTTATACTATAGCAGTTTCTTAGTCTTCTGACAAAAGACTTTCTATGCCTCCCCTAGATAGTCGACTCTCAGTTCTGCACAAATACAGTATGGCTACAAATCAATTCAACTGTTATGAGTTTGAGGCTGTGTGTTACAGTATTTACAGTACAAAGAACAGTGAAAGTTCTCTCGTCTGAAGTACTGCTACTACGCAATGTAATTGTGATGTGTATGTGATGTGTATTTAATGTTCACACAGGGATAAATGTGTGCTATTTGTGTTCATTTTATGATTCTTGAGGTAGTTATATAGTGTGTGTTTTGCTTTCTAAATAATGAGAACATGGTTAAACCTGTGCAAAATGATGCTGTTCTTGTGTAGAGTTTTGCAGAGAACACTGAGCAAATTGGCGCATGAGTGAAAGCAGGTGAAATGTGGTAAAAGTTTTGAGAAACGTGTCTTTGTTTCGAGAATTGTATGAATGGTTTGGAAAATTGTGCCAAATGAATCAGTTATAGTGTGTTAGTGTAACCCCTCTCTCCCAGGTCCTCACCGCCACACCTCGTTCTCGCTCCGAGTGGGTCTTGAACCCGGGTCTCCGGCGTGGGAGGCAGACGCACTAACAAGGAGGCTAAAGACTGCCGCCACTAGCTTCAGTCGCTAGTGCGTCTCATGAGATCAGGGGAGTGAGGTTTACCTGCACAGCACCTACCGCTGGCCTCCGTTACACTCACCCCCCTAAACCTCACTCCCATCCGGGTCACGGCACCAATGTAACCCCTCTCTCCCGGGTCCTCACCGCCACACCTCATACTTGTTCCGAGTGGGTCTCGAACCCGGGTCTCCGGCGTGGGAGGCGGACACACTAACAAGGAGGCTAAAGACTGCAGCCTCTCGCTGGCCTCCGTTACATTAGCAATCGAGAAAAACTGTAATCAGAAACATAGACATTTACCCCCGGTTTCACAGATAAGGCTTAAGCCTAGTCCCAGACTAAAATGTAATTCTGAGCTGTTTCAACTGAAAGAAACAATACAATACAATTTTATTTATATAGCACAATTTAAAAGCAACCGAAGTTGACCAACGTGCTTTACAACACTATACAAACAATGACCAATTAAAACACACAGCAACAAAAAATACAATTATAAAACACAATAAAACTGTAAACATGGGCCGAAGTTCCTAAGAACAGAGTCAAGGGATATTAAATGCCAAAGAAAATATATAGGTCTTAAAAACAGACAAGGTCGGGGCCGTTCTGATGTGAGACGGGAGACTATTTCATAGTTTTGGGCCAAAAACAGAAAAAGCACGGTCACCTCTGGTTTTTAGTCTTGTTCTAGGCACTTGCAACAGATCAGAATTAGTAGATCTGAGTGATCTCGACGGAGTTTAAGGCTGTAACAGATCAGTTAAGTACTGTGGGGCCTGATTGTGAAGAGATTATCTGAATCTGATCTTAAAATACATCAGTGCCTTTGTTTTGTCTCAAGATGCACACCAGTAATGTTTTTGTTAATAAAAATTACTTAAATGTCCTAATTGAGCCTAATCCTGGCTTAGTCTAAGCCCTGTCTGTGAAACCAGAAGATTCTATTTCAAATAAATGATGTTATTTTGAACTTACTCATCAAAGAATCCTGAAAAATAAACACGATGCTTCAGGAATCATCAATAATACGCAGATTTTCAACATTAGCGATGTCGTGCTGCATATTTTTGTGGAAACTGTGATACATTTTATTTTCCAGGATTCACAGATGAACAGAAATTTCAAAAGAAGAGCATTTATTTGAAATAGAAATCTTTTGTAACATTATAAATGTCTTCACTGTCACTTCTGATTAATTTATGATCAAACTACTTGCATATTTGTACACTAGTAGTGTTCAAAGATTTGGGGTTGGTAAGATATTTTTGAATTAATGTTTTTGAAACAAGTCTCTTCTGCTCACCAAGGCTGCATTTATTTGATTAAAAATACAGTAAAAAATGTGAAATATTATTACAGTTTAAACTAGCTGTTTTCTATGTGAATATCTGCTAAACTGTAATTTATTTCTGTGATCAAAGCTGTATTTTCAGCATCATTACTCCAGTCTTGTGTCACATGATCTTCAGAAATCATTCTAATATGCTGATTTGCTGCTCAAGAAACATTTCTGATTATTATCAATGTTGAAAACAGTTGTGCTGCACGATATTTTTGTGGAAACTGTGACACATTTTATTTTTCAGCGTTTATTTGGAATAGAAATCTTTTGCAATATTATAAATGCCTTTACTCTCACTTTTGATCAATTTAATGCATCTTTTCCGAATATAAATATCAATTTTATTCTTTTGTCTTTTTAAATCTTACTAACCCTACTTCTATTGATGCTTCAGATTTGATCACAGGAATAAATTACATTTTACAATATATACACACAGAAAACTGTTTTTGAAGCTGTAATAGTATTTCACAATATTACAGATTTGATCAAACAAATGAAGCCTTTTTCAGCAGAAGAAAAATATTGAAAGCTCCTATCAACCCCAAACCTTAAATAGTAGTGTACAAATATGCAAGTAGTCTGATAGTAATAGGAATTATTTGATTATCAACTTTATATTCAAAAACACAGGCAGTGGCATCGCAAATTGCTTAGAAAGGTTTAAGAGATGTAGGTGAGACATCAGCAAAACAATGGAGAGCTTCAGTGCATTAACAGTTGTGAATTTGTGCATGATCCCCAACATAAACAAATGCACTTACTAAAACCAAACCTAACTGTGTTACAGCGACTGTATGCAAGCATCAGCATCATGTGAGCAGCAGCCAGGTTGATCCAAGCTTGTGTTTGACACCGGTAACGTGACATCCATGTGCATGAAAACACACCGTGAAAGACTGAAGCTGTTTGATCTCACGAGCTGCAGCACCATGCGCGGCCAACAGAGGGTTCACACTCCAGTGCTTTGCCATTACCTCATCTGTTCTCGCACTTACACATCTCACACACATTTGCATTGGCACCTCGGCTTGTTATGGGCCACGAGGTGAGTGTGTGTGGCTTTGTGTGTAAGGTAATATATAGTTAAACTTTTATTGGCTCCACAAGGCCACTAACCTTCACGCAAACGAATGCACAACAAGTTGCACGATCATCTGAAACCTCAGATGACCAACTCTCTCCAAACCCTGAGCCACAAAAGATTGCATGCGCTGTTGTTATCCAACATCTGAATGGAGATCTGCAGCACCTTCTGAAAGCGCGGATCCCTTTGAGCATCAAAACACTGCGTCTTAATATAGATACACTCTCCATTTTCTGCTCTCCACACAAACAAAGACGCACCATGAAGATGGAAACCAGGAGATGGGTTGTTTTTTCCCTCCTTCCCACTATCAGTGCATTACATAATGCGTCCTCGCTGCTTTATCTGCGAGAGAGAATGGAGATCCGTTCATTGGTTTACTTCCAGTCGAGTGAGTCGCACTCTCTCTCTCTCTATTCTTCTATAATCAGTCGCTTCACAATTCGACAGCGCTGTCGTTTCGCGTATGAAATCCACATGACTGCGATCTTACTCACTGTTTCAGCACCGCGGACAGCGACGCGCGTCGCGTCAGCCGCGTTCATTCACCGAGCCGGTCGCGTCGCGTCCATAAAACCGAGCGGCGTGTATCTTGTCAGGAGTAGGTCTCGGGTGATGATGATGATGATGAGGAGGGGGATGATGATAGTTAGTATCAGCTGAGCCACACACCCACCTTCGCCCCGCCCCTTTTCCGCACGCCAGCAACGCCCCCCGAAACGCCGACGGCACTGCGCATGCGCGTAGTATATGTCACACTACTCAGTCAGGCGTTTGTACTACGCGCATGCGTACTGCGTGTTCCTCCAGAGGGAGATCCAAAATCATCAGTAACCATCAGTAAGAATATTTATGTTTCCTCAACATATAGCCTATTGTTTAGGTTTCAGAATTTCAGAATTGTTGTTTCGGTACCCCAAGTCTTCATAAAGGGGTTCAAAATAACCGTGATATTTTCTAGTCTTTAATAATATTGACGTAGCTATTGTCCAAAACAGAGCTGTAAATGAGGGTGATTCGTCACCGCTAATATTCAGATAAATAAGTGAAAGTGGCAAATTTGGGTTTTTCCACACGGTAGTTATGCTTCTGAATAAATCGGTAGTTTGGAATGATTCGGTTGTGTAACTGATTCAAATGACTCATGAAATGAGAGACAGTCGCTTGTCGCCGCCTATTGGCGGAACGCTGTAATTTGCAGAAAGAATCATAGCGGAGTGAAAGACATAGGCGCCTGGCCAGGGGTGGGAAATTAACGGGGACATGGGCCAAATTTGCCCCATGCACAATTAAACTAAATCTATCATGGCTGACTGTAAATAAATTGAAAATGAAATGAAAAGTGTCTATTGTGGCATTAAATTAAGATCTGCTTATATTGCATCATATTTCTATTTATGCGTTTGTACCGCGTTGGACGCTATAACCAATCACGTGATTCTGTTGCGCTTTGTATGCAATGGCCAATCAGAGGCGTTCAGATGAGTCATCGCTGAAACGCCATTTTTCTTCTGCACTCTTGCGATTCTCTCACTATAAACAACAAAGTGCAGTACATACGATGTGAGTAGGCCTAAGAAATTAATTTCACAGTAGACAGCTTCAGTGATTATAACGAGAGTTTTTGAGAGTGCTCTTGTCTTTGCTCGTTTTCTGCTATCATTCATTCGCTGTTTGAATAACTGTGGAAATGAAAGAGTTATAATTAGTAACGTACAATGTTTTTTTTATTATTAGACACACACATACAGCATATATTTTGAAAATATTTACATGTATTTACATGCATATATTTATATTCATATAAATGATATCATATATAAATATATTTAATATATAAACGTAACATATTTTTCTTAAATACATACATACATGTGTGTGTATTTATATATACATAATAAATATACACAGTACACACACATATTATGTAAACAAAAACTTAGATTTCGGATGCGATTAATCGCGATTAATCGTTTGACAGCACTAATAAAAACTTGTTATGAATTGTTATATTACAATTCTGTCATATTTTATTCAAACAGCTTATTTTTGTAAATAAAAAAGCCTGACTAAGTCACTGCTTAATACCTATAAATATTGTAGAATATCGTTGCATACATCGATTCTGCCAAGTTTCTCAGTACGTTTACATGGACAACAATACTCCGATTTTAATACGATTAAGACAATACTCTGATTAAGAATCTACCATGTAAACAGAGATTTTTGATTACCTTAATCCGGCTAAAGTCATAATCGAAGTAAACACTAATCGAATTTAGACGTGGAGTATTCCTATTTTAGTCACATTATTGAAGTGCAGTGAAGACATGTACACACCTTAATCACATTATTACCGTCGTGTAGGACTTTTTTGCCGCATTTTGCGCCAGGATATACACACGGCAGTGCTCAACCGTTTGACGGCAAATGTCTTCTGCTAATAAATAGCTTGCACATGGATCCGCACGTCTCAAGTCTTGTCAGCCCCGTAACAATAATCATAATATTGTCTTATTTATAATAAGGTAAATAATTAGATTACTGCTTATCAGTTCACTATAGTTAATACTACAGTATGCTGTAGCATTCATTAACAAAGTGTTGTAAATAGCCTACTATAATATATACAGTATAATACACTTTACTATAGTAAGGTTCAAAAACACTATAGTATTTACTATAAATTACTATAGTATTTTTTCACGTGGGTATGAGTATAAATAAGATTTCCAAAGATTGTTTTCGAGAGTTCTCACATATTTTCAGTGTTTGTTTTGCAATGTTCCTCAAACATTCTGCTCCTCTATCGCCAAAAATACCAATGGTTATATCGGCTAATTATGCATTCTTTATAGCAACTTGTTTACCATATTCTTCATTCTTTCAAGCAGACATATTTATTTCTATAAATAAATTTAGATTAATCTTTAAAGCTACTAAAGTGTTTCAGTCAAGAGCAGTGAGTGATTTTCTCTCTTTTGTTACTTGATTAACATCAATGACTCGGACAATAGCAACTAAATTAGACTGCTGTCCCTTTAAAACCGAATGCACGGCTGCAATGGATGCAAGTCTGTGAAAAAAATGTCGTTGGCGACAATTATGACGAAAATTATTCGTCAACGAAATTATCACTGCTCCATTCACACTTTGTTTGGTGGATATGAATCATTGATTATTAATTTTAAAATGTAATACATTTTCAGCAATGTAACACTGAAGTTTAAAATCTCTCTGACTTGTATTAATATTCAATATTCAAAACCAGCCGAGATGATGCTATATTTGCATACTGATGCGCCATGAGTCTTGCCATCCTTGCATATATTTAACCATTTACATTCACCGTTACTCTTTGCATTGATTTAAGTACCTAAAAAGTGTTTTGAGCGTAGCTTGTTAGTGTTTTTGTGTATTTGAGGTGAAGCATTGCCATGTAGGTTTGAGTTTTAAAATATTCATCTTTGATTTCTCATAGAATAAGTCTTGATTGAATCACAGAAACAGACTGGTTCTCTCCAATCACGTCCATCGGGTCTGTTCACTTTGCTCTTTTACCTCCAGGACAGCAGCATATATATATATATATGATCATCATCATCATCAGCGCAGGTTATTTCAGCTCTTGGTCTCCATTCACAAATTCACTGCTGACATCACCAAGCTGCTGTTACCATGGGAACCATCTCCATCAAAGAGACGCGCGTCATGTGCCGGGGGTTAATGTCAGATCATATTAGTCAAATCTCTGGATATTCGGATGGCACAAAAAATCTGCTTTTGCCATTGTGTATGATTATAGGAAAAATATTGTGTTTTCTGTTTAAAAATCATGCATTTATGAGCTGGCGAGGCAGTATTGATACAAATGCTTTAGCTAGAGTTAATACTTGTTTAAAACAATCACTTCAGTAATGTTTGTACCATTTTCTGTTTATTTTGAACTAAATAATTGTATCATTTTCACTTTAAAAATACAGAAAATTTTAATTAAAAAAGCATATTATTCTGAAAGCTTGAAGCAAATCCCATAGAAATTTAATATGGCTTTACAGTACCAATAAATTATATTTTATATTAGTGCGGTCACATGATTAATTGCGATTAATCGCATCCAAAAGTTTTTTGCAATGCTTTAGCTAGAGTAATATATTTAAGTTAATACTTGTTTAAAACAATCACTTCAGTAATGTTTGTACCATTTTCTGTTTATTTTGAACTAAATAATTGTATCATTTTCACTTTAAAAATACAGAAAATTTTAATTAAAAAAGCATATTATTCTGAAAGCTTGAAGCAAATCCCATAGAAATTTAATATGGCTTTACAGTACCAATAAATTATATTTTATATTAGTGCGGTCACATGATTAATTGCGATTAATCGCATCCAAAAGTTTTTTGCTTACATAATATATGTGTGTACTGTGTTTATATATATTATATTATGTATATATAAATACACACACATACAGTATATATTTAAAAAATATTTACATGTGTATATATATATATACTGTATATTCCTATAATTTATATTATATCTAAATATATTTAATATATAAACAACATATTTTTAATATAATATATACATGCATGTGTGTGTATTTATGTACATATTAAATATACACAGTAAACACAAATATATTATGTAAACAAAAACTTTTATTTTGGATGCCATTAATTGTGATTAATCGTTTGACAGCTAATCGTTTTTCTAACTATTATTTTCATTTGTCATGCATGATCAAATAATACATTATTAATATCATGTTTTTTTAAATATGATGGTTTCATTATAAAATGGTGATTATGTATAATCTATAGTAATTTAATTATTATATATTAAAATTAAACACTCAAATTAATAAATATTAACTATCTGAATCTAATCATTTTAGTAAATGAATGAACTAAATATTTTAACATATAATTTTCAGTTATTGAACTGTTGATTTAATTTAATAATAATTCTTTGTTCAATAATTCTGTCATCAAAGTGTTCACTTTAAAAATAATTTAATATGGCTTTACAATAACAGCATGTTTTATACATCATATTTAATAAATATTATTACATTAATATAAATTTTTACAAGATGTTATCATTTTATAAAAATCATTATCAGGTGGACACCCAAATGAATAAATAATATAATCTTAATCTACTAGTGCTGTCATCCAAAATAAAAGTTATGTAATCATTTGACACCACTAGAATCATGTCAAATGAAAAAAAAAAAGCTAAAATTATACTTTTACATGTTCTGCAGTTATTGAAAAACCCAATCATTTCCTAGGTGTCTCTGTGTATTTGTGCAGGAACACCACTAGATGTCCTCAGCTGCTCCACAGCAGCCACAATAAAAGCGAAAGATGCCTGAACATTCATTCATTTATTCCTTTTATAAAAACACAGTATTTCTAAACAGATTTTTAAGACCTTACAGCAGCCCTATGTAGCTTTTTCTGTGTTCAAAATGTGTATATAATGAGCGAGTACATCATGAGTACATCTTCCAAACCGCGTTTCTGTCTTATTCCGAATCACTCCGGTACACTTATAATAAGTGCTTATAGAGCTTCATGAGTTTGGCTCCGGACTCCTCGCAGGAGAGCAGCTGGCCCTCGGAGAACATCGAGGAGAAGGAGCGCCGCAGCTGCAGATCTCCGGAGGAACGGCGCGCCTGCAGCTGCATGTCTGTGTCCAGAGGACCTGCGGCACAAAACACGCTGGTCTCATAAAAGCTGACCGACTCGCTGTAGAAGCACACGGCTGCCTGGTATCTGTCTGTTATCGGTCTGTTATCGGTCTGTTATCGGTCTGTTATCAGCAGTGGTTTCTCCTGGTGTCACATTGTCCCCCAAACCAAACCCCTCTGAGCTAAAATAGTCTTTAAAAGTCCCTTTTGAGAGTTAATATTTCAATATTTTGATTTTGCACTTTTATGCGTTTTTAGCTTTTTATTTTATTAGTTTTTCAAAATTGTTTGTTTTAATTGTTACATTTTTGTTTATTTTTTATTTTTTTGAAGTGATTTATTTATTTTACAGGTTTATGGTTAAATTCCAAGTGTTTTATTTTAGTTGTTTTTAAGTTAAAATTAAGTTATTTGTTTTGTTATATGATTTAATTTCAAGTAAGCGTTTTAATTTTTGTTTTTATTTTAATAGTTTTTTAATGAGTTCGTTTTTTTACATTGTATTTGATTTAATTTAAGAGTTAATTTACTTTTTTTTTTTTTACATTTTTAAATTATTTTATAAATAAATAATTATTTTTCTATTATAAATTTAAATTTTTTTAAGTTTTATTTTAATTGTGTTTATTTATTTATGACTTTACATTTGTATGTATTGGTTAATTATCAGCTCATGAACCCTGATTTGGGAAACCCTTAAACAGACAGAAACTGTGTCACTCTCCTGAATAGCGTTGTCATTGCGCGCGTGTTATTTAGTGATTTAGTGACAGTGTTGTTGGTAACGTATTACAAGTAACGCGAGTTACGTAATCAGATTACTTTTTTCAAGTAACTAGTAAAGTAACGCATTACTTTTTTAATTTACAAGAAAATATCTGAGTTACTTTTTCAAAAAAGTATTTTGATTTGACATCTTTTTTATTTAATTTTTAGTAAGCGTTTTATATTGATAGTTTTTAGAATTTCAACAAAAAAAATTTTTTTCAAAATTAAAAACAATTTTTTTTTTAAAGTAACTCCAGTTACTTTGTTTTCCCATTTATTGACTGACAGCTCTCCTGTCCCCATATTGGGAGAAATCGGAAGTACAGAGGCGTTGTGTGCGCTGTGTGAACATGATGCTACTGTAGTTCTAGACTAAACGTGAATGTGCATTAATTCATCCCACTCACAAAAAA
>NW_015626376.1:227973-234236 GCF_001515625.1 Sinocyclocheilus rhinocerous
TTTGTTTTTTTATTGCTGAAGAGTGTTTCTTCTCCTGCGTTCTACTGTACAGACGTGAATTTACTTTTGCTTCAGCCTGAGGTTTATTCATTACACTTTTTGGTGTGAAAGGGCGTTTATATTTGCTATAAATAGAACTTCTTATATTAAAAACAATCAAGCCCTGCTTATATTTTAAAAGTAACGCAAAAGTAACGCAAAAGTAACGTAACGCATTACTTTCCATAAAAAGTAACTAAGTAACGTAAGTAGTTACTTTTTTAGGGAGTAACGCAATATTGTAATGCATTACTTTTAAAAGTAGCTTTCCCCAACACTGGTGATAGATGCGGGCGCTCCGCGGCACTCACCGGGTGCGTAACTGAGCACTCTTACATCCGGCTCCTCCTCGGCTAACACGCGGAGCATCATGTCGCGAGCGGCTTTCCCGGTGCAGTACAGGACCCACGACGGGAAGGGCTTCAGCGCACACAGAGAGCTGATGTTGACCACCGAACGCCGCAGACCCAGACGGCGAGGAAGCGCTTGCAGGACGCCGGCCGTCAGACTGAGCGCTCCGCTGACGTTCAGCGACAGATAACGGTTGACCTCCACCGGATCCGTGAAGGTCAGAGCGAAGCTAGACACGTCGCCCAGAGACGCTAAAACCAAAGAGGACCAACTGTCACTCACGTGCTTCACACTACGTCTTGTTTTCCAGTGCAACAATATAACCATTCTTAAAATAAGATACATTTAAAAGCAAAATGACATCTGAGATGAAGTCTTGTTTTCTGAGAAATGTATTAAAAGCCAGAAAATGTATGCTTACAACAAGAAAAATATGTCTTGTTTTCCTTTTGAATTAAGTTGATTATTTTCTGACCTCATTAGTAGATATGTGTTTTTATTTTAAGCACAAACTCACTTAATTTTTCAGAAAACACTTGATAAAGTAATTTTGCTTCAAGTAAATGTAAATATTTGTACTGGAAAAAAAGACACAAATAATGAATAAGAAAATCATATTTTGCAGTGAATATAAATCAATAATAAAAAAATAGGTTTCAAATAAATGTATAAATTCTTTAAAAATTTTAATAAATTATAAAAAATAAATAAAATCGAAATAAAATATTTTTTAAAGAATTACATTATATTATTATAAATTAAAATTAGATTTAAATGAATAAATAATACTAATATCTCAAAGTACAGTACAAAAATGTAATGTAAAAATACATTTAAAATATTGATTTAACAGGAAAACAAGACAAAAATACTAAATCAGTAATAAAAAAAATGATTAAATTAAATTTATAAAATTCAATCAAATATAAAAAAAATAATAAACATAAAGTAGATTTATTTGTTTTAATTTTACATTTTATTCTTAGTAAGTTAGATCTTAATTTGACATTTTAAGGATTTAATTTGTAGAAAGTTTTTTATTTTAATCATTTTTATTTGTATTTATTGTTATTTTACAGTTTTGATTTTATTATTTTTTTTAATTATTAATTTAAATGTACATTTTTATGATTTAAATGTTTTAGTAAGTAAGTTTATGCTGCTTTTATTCTAAAATTTTTGTAATTTTACATTAAGATTTATAGTGTAGTATTTTTACTTGTTTTTATTCTAAAATTATTTATTTATTTATATTTTTAAAAAATAAAATTGGTCTTCCTGTCAGATTACGTGGTCACATATTAATCTCTGTGAATTAAAAATCAGGCAGCGGACGACGAATTAAACAGACTATGCATGCAACACATATAAAATACAGGGAAAAACACCGGTGAAAAATCAACACATTACATTGGGCCCAATTTTATGGATTTATTTTAGAGTGCACTGTAAAAATGTTTGGTCAGATGACTAGAAAATTGTGCTTCAGGATCAGGATGAGCATGAGACTAATGGCCAAGTATGATACACACACACACACACACACACACACACACGCACACACACACACACACACACACACACACGCACACACACACACACACACACACACACACGCACACACACACACACACACACACACACACGCACACACACACACACACACACACACACACGCACACACACACACACACACACACACACACATGGAATTAGTCTTTGTGAATATTTCAGTACATGGAGAAAAAATAAAATAAACAAGACACATATTATAAACTAATTGAATATATATACACTGCCGTTCAAAAGTTTGGGATTAGTAAGATTTTTTATGTTTTTTAAAGAAGCCTCTTCTGCTCACCAAGGCTGCATTTATTTGATAAAAAAATACAGAAAAAAACGTTAAAATTGTGAAATATTTTTACAATTTAAAATAACTGTTCTCTATTTTAATATACTTTAAAATATAATTTATTCCTTTGATGCCAAGCTGAATTTTCATCAGCCAATACTCCAGTCTTCAGGGTCACATGATCCTTCAGAAATTATTATTATACTGTATATTATATATACTCTTAATATTTCATTAGACCGCCTTTTTTTAAATTAGCTTTGATTACAGTGTGCGTTTGTTGTGGCATTGTTTCGACAAACTTATACAACATCACAACATTTATTTCCATCTAAAGTTGGTTGATGAATGTCCAGTGTGATTTTAGTATTATAGATATTCTGTTATGTTATTCATTAATATTTTTGAGTTTTTATTTTGCCATTTTAATTTTATGTAACTTTTTTTTTTTTTTACTTTGTGTGTGTTTTTAAAAATATGACTGTTAATTTTCATCAATTTTTATAAAATATAAACTAAAAGAAAATGGAAAATGTTGCCTTGGCAGCTAACTGAAATAAAATAAATGTAAGGTATTTTATGTTTTATTTCAGTACATATTTAAAATATTATTTAGTTTTTAACTGGACTTGTTTGAAGTTTAATTATAATGAGCATTCATCCAGACTGAGCAGAGCTGCAATCTAAACAAAGAACCTCAGATATAAGAGAGTTTGTCTTTGTGTCACGTGATCACGACGTGCTTTTTTCAGAGTTTAATATTCTGTTATTAGTCATTATTGAGTAAATGTGTCCAGTTTGACTAGATGTGTAAATTAGGCTCAGATCAGGTAGCAAAGTTAGTTTATTTCATCACAGTGTTTGTGAATTGATCGTGCTTTTTCACATATGTGACCCTGGAGCACAAAACCAGTCATAAGGGTCAGTTTTGTGAAACTGAGATTTATGCATCATCTGAAAGCTGAATAAATAAGCTTTCCATTGATGTATGGTTTGTTAAGATAGGACAATATTTGAAAATCTGGAATCTGAGTGTGCAAAAAAATCTAAATATTGAGAAAATCATCTTTAAAGTTGTCCAAATGAAGTTCTTAGCAATGCATATTACTAATCAAAAATTAAGTTTTGATATATTTACGGTAGGACATTTACAAAATATCTTCATGGAACATGATCTTTACTTAATATCCTAATGATTTTTGGTATAAAAGAAAAATCGATAATTTTGTCCCATTGACATTTTTCTTCTTTAACATTGTTCTGGATTTGTGTCCCGAAGGCACCAGAATGTGTCAGGGTTGAGGAAAGTGCTGGAACACATGCGTCCAGCTGTCTTTTCTCCTCTCTTGACTGGCGGCTCCAGCTGAGGGATAAAAATACCCTGCGGGATCCCGAACGAGGCTCTTACGGCGAGGTAAAAAGCACATTCATATGAGAAGCATGCAGATGTTTGATAGCTATATGAGCGCTGAATCTCCTCCAGCTGTCACTGTTGCACGCAATACTTTCTGCTCTCTTCTCAAAGCTCTGGGTTCGATTGAGACGCATCCGGTCTGCAGTCGTGCATCGACACCTCGAACCCCCCTGTGAACCCCCACATGGTACAGCTGAGGCTTCGGCTATTTTAGTAAGAGCTGGTGAATCCCAGCTGCCATGCAGGAGCTCGTCGGCATCGGTGAAGACGGCAGACATGGAGTTTGTGGAAGTGTTTGACTCTCCAGGGAAAGGAAGGGGTCTGCGGGCCATCAGAGAGGTTTGGGCCGGAGACGTTCTGTTCGCTGAACCGCCTTTCGCTTCAGTTGTGTTTGACAGGTAAGAGAACACTGCAAAAAATGATTCTCTTACTTAGTGTTTGTGTCTTGTGTTCTAGTATAAATATCTAAACATTCTTGAATCAAGATGCATTTACTGTACAAGTAAAAGGATTTAAGATATTAAGTCTTGTTTTCTAAAAAAAAAAAAACAATCAAAATTTGGTTATTTTTTTCTTAAAACAAGCAAAAATATCTGCCAATGGGGTAAGAAAAATAATCAGATTTCAGATATGGAGATGAAATAAACTGTAATAAGTTCTGCACAATGTGATTGAGATGCAGGGGAAAGAAAATTAAAGAGAAAGAATCGAAGCTGTATTATGATCATAATATCATCAGCTAAAACTAAAACCATAAAGATTTGTGTTACTTGAAATAAATGTTAAACATAAATAGTAAATAAATAAATAAAGCCATAAAAATGAAGATTTCTATTACTTGAAATAACTGAAATAAAATATGAAAAAATTAACTAAACTAAAAACCTTTAAAAAATCATTAAGTGAAATCAAGTAAATTTTAACTGAAAAAAAGTATAAAAGCTTTAACTTATTTTAGCTCGTTGCCAAACAAAACGTCTATTTTTTTTCTTAAATTAACTTTTAGACCTAGAAAAACTAGAACTAAAACTGAAATTAAGAATTTATATAAATATTAAAAAAACAAACAAAATTATTATTTTTTTCTTCAAAAATACACAAAAGTTCTTAAAACCTTAACTGAAATTAAATTCAGAAAATTAAGACTGGAAATTTTTAAAATAAAATTTTTTTTTTTTTTGGAAGTTGTAAATAAAAAACTTAAGATTATTGTAATGGGTGCGTTTTACAAGAAATTAATATTGTAGTTTTTCTACTTAAAAATTCCATATTTAATTCAGTGTGTTCCTTCTAAGTGAAAATGGTTTTAAAATAAATCCTCAGTGTAATTCATTTCTAAATTCTATGAAGATACGTCAGTGATACACTGATTGGGATTGATGTTTAAATGATCGGTGGGGTCGATTCAGTCGTGTCATATGCTCTGTGGCTGCTGATGGTCTATATATAACTTTTTGTGGCAGTTCCAGACCCAAACTCATCTAAAAACAGCCTGTAAAATCAAGATTAGATTCAAGCAACTCAGAATCAGAAGAGCGTCATTGGCTCGCCATGAAGAATCGGTTTTCCCATGTGAGCTTGCTGTATAAAAATAGGATTGCATAAGATAGATCAGCATGAAAGAATGAGATGAATGTGTCAGCAGTTACAGTTTTTGGGAGTGTTGAGCTGATCTGCTCTGTGTGCTCCAGTCACGCCGCCAGCGTCTGTCACAGCTGTTTCCGGCGGCAGGAGAAGCTGCAGCGCTGCGGTCAGTGCAGGTTTGCACAGTACTGTGATAAAACCTGTCAGCGTGCCGCCTGGGAAGAGCACAAGCAGGAGTGTGCTGCTGTCAAGAGCTACGGCAAAGTGCCCAATGAAAACGTCCGGTAAGTCAATGCACCTTGTCAGTGTCTTCTGACCAGAATCAGAAAGACCACACTGCAAAAAAATACGTTTCTTTGCTTTTTTTGTCATTTTCAATTAAAAGGTTGTTTTAGGTTCAGTTAATGTTCCTTTGCTCACACAGCGTGCAACAACTTCACAAACAAATTTTAATTACTTTTGTGCTTTGTTGCTATTGCTATTATTTTTTTCCCCCAACCTTCACTTTTAAAAATAAAGATGCTTCACGATGCCATAGAAGAACTTTTTTTTGTCGAAATAGTTCCATAAAGAACCTTTAACATCTGTTTCACAAAAGCTTCTTTGTGGCGAAAGAAGGTTCTTCAGATTATAAAAAGCTAAGAAAGGTAAAGAACCTTTGACTCAATGGTTCTTTGTGGAACCAAAAATGGTTCTTCTATGGCATCGCTGTGAAGAACCTTGAAAGAAGGTTCTTCAGATTATAAAAAGCTAAGAAAGGTAAAGAACCTTTGACTCAATGGTTCTTTGTGGAACCAAAAAATGGTTCTTCTATGTGCTGTGAAGAAGCTTTTAAGCACCTTTATTTTATCATTTGTGCCGTTCTTGGTCAACTATTTAATCATAGACCTCATTAACCTCGGTTTCTGAGTGAATATTGCCAAAGCTATCAGCAGTTACTGCTTTCATTAGATAAAACAGCGCTGCTTTACCCCACATACGCACGACCGGAAGCAGCGGAAGCGCTCGACTGTGGCATAATAA
>NW_015626376.1:234273-236696 GCF_001515625.1 Sinocyclocheilus rhinocerous
AGCCGTGTGTCGCGCTCGTTCAGCGCCTCGTTTCGCTTCGACGGCTTTCTGCCCGAGTCCCGTCGGATTGCATCGGCTGTGGGGATGAAGACCACAACTCCCATGATTCCACACTCAGTCACGGCGTCATCAAACTACGCCTTTGTCTATTTGTTTATTTTGAATACGCGCCCTCTAGTGGCGAAAATTACATATTGTGCCTTTAAAAGTAACTTTCCCCAACACTGCTCATATGTGACAGAAATGATGTGAAATCTGATGTTGTGTGTGTTAGTCTCGCCGCTCGCATCTTGTGGCGTCTGGATAAGCAGGGAAGCGTGGTCTCCGACACGCAGCTGGCCGCGCTGGAGGAGCTGGAGGACCACATCTACGACATCTCCGAAGACGACCTCAAGGACTTCAAAGTCGACATACACAACTTCCTAGACTACTGGCCTCGTTCCAGCAAACCACACACAGTGGACAGCGTCTCCAAAATGCTCGGAGTGGTGTGTGAACGTACAGTTCTTGGTTTTGTTTAAACATGATTCAGATAACATTGTCTTTATTAAAAACGTGCGAAACCGTCATTAAATAAAGTTTATTCCAAGTGCAGCACACACGGTGAGAATGCACAACAAATTCACTCATTGAATATCTTGCAGAAATGATGCATGAAATACAGATTTATTCAGACATTTCTCACATTATCACAGATTACACCGCAAAAAATTATTCTCTTGCTTAGTGTTTTTGTCTTGTTTTCTAGTATACATATCTAAACATTCTTGAATCAAGATACAAGTAAAATGATTTAAGATATTAAGTCTTGTTTTCTAAAAATATAATCAAAAGTTTGTTAGTTTTTGCTTAAAACAAGCAAAAATATCTGCCAATGGGGTAAGAAAACTAATCTTGCTTAGCCTTTGAATTAAGATTATTTTTTTTACCCCACTGGCAGATATTGTTGCTTTTTAACAAAATTTGGATAATATTTTCAGAAAACAAGACCTATATATAAACAAGTCATTTTACTTCCCTTACGAAAAATAAGTTTATTCAAGTGTGCTATTACTATAGTTTTTTTAAACTAAAAAATAGGAAAGTATACTTTCAGTCTACTTTTTAGGTACTTCTCAGAAATATACTTAAAATGACTTTTAAGTATTTCCAAGTGCAGCACACACGGTGAGAATGCACAACAAATTCACTCGTTGAATATCATGCAGAAATGATGCATGAAATACAGATTTATTCAGACATTTCTCACATTATCACAGATTACACCGCAAAAAATGATTCTCTTGCTTAGTGTTTTTGTCTTGTTTTCTGGTATACATATCTAAACATTCTTGAATCAAGATACAAGTAAAATGATTTAAGATATTAAGTCTTGTTTTCTAAAAATATAATCAAAATGTTAGTTTTTCCTTAAAACAAGCAAAAATATCTGCCAATGGGGTAAGAAAAATAATCTTGTTTAGCCTTTGAATTAAGGTTATTATTCTTACCACATTAGCAGATAATAACACTCTATTCAAGCAGAGTGTTCTGATGTTGCAACTTAGTACTTCTAAATTATGAAGTTTTTGATGTAAAATCATTATTAGTGGACCTCAGAGAGCTGTTCAAAATAAAAAAACAAAGGCAGTTCATGACGCCTTTAACAAAGATAAAATAAAACCGTGTTTCAATTTTTCAAATTCAGATGTAACTCTGTAACTCTTCTTCTATGTGTGTCAGATCAACTGTAACGGGTTTATGGTGAGCGATCAGCGAGGGCTGCAGGCCGTCGGCGTCGGCTTGTTCCCGAACCTGTGTCTGGTCAATCACGACTGCTGGCCCAACTGCACCGTCGTCCTCAACAACGGCAAGTAAGTCGAGAAACCCCGGTCTTCACATCCTCTGGAGGAGCGTGAGAGCAGACAGGTGAAAGTATGGTGGGTGGGAGAGGAATCAGAGAGAAGATGCCAGAGGAACTGAGAGTCTGAACTGAAAGAGTCGGGAAGGGAATAACCCCGCGGCTCATGTGATGCAGGTTTCCATGAAAAGCGTGCATTAACCGAATACTGTGGCCTGTGTGTGCCATACCATACAGAGATCATTAGAGCATGCTATGTACATGCATTTTTGTCTAATCACGTTTGTGAAATGTCACATTCAACTCATGATGTGCAGAAAAGAGCTTCTCAGTCAACGGGATTCAATGAAAGGAGAGCACAGAGAGTGCAAGGAAACCAACTACTTCTAATTTGAGCAATAAATCCACTCACATGTGTGGCATCAGATATACTAGCATTCAAAAGATTGGGGTCAGATTTATTTGAATTTATTTAGAAAGAAATTAATACTTTTATTCATCAGGGATGCATTTAATCAAAAGTGTCAGTGAAGACATTTATAATGTTACTAAAGATTTCTATTTCAAATAAATGCTGTTCTTC
>NW_015626376.1:238080-240581 GCF_001515625.1 Sinocyclocheilus rhinocerous
AATATCGTGCAGCACGACTGTTTTCAACATTGATAATAATCAGAAATGTTTCTCGAGCAGCAAATCAGCATATTATACTGATTTCTGAAGATCATGTGACACTGAAGACTGGAGTAATGATGCTGAAAATTGAGCTTTGATCACAGAAATAAATTACAGTTTAACACATATTCACATAGAGAACAGCTGTTTTAAATTCTAAAATTATTTCACATTTTTTACTGTATTTTTAATCAAATAAATGCATCCCTGGTGAGCATATTAGACGTCTTTCAAAAACATTACAAATATTCCCAACCTCAAACTTTTGAACAGTAAACTTTCCACCTCCAGACATAATGTGCATAATTAAGTGCAGTGAATTACATGCAGTTATTCACCTCTTTAATGTGAAAACGAGAGCAGGATTTGATTGAGAACAGTATCCTGAGATTCAGTGGCTTCTTGCTTTGTGTTTCAGTCAGTCGGCTGTCGATACTATGTATCACTCTCAGAAGAGGTGGGTCTATTTAGCTCTACCTCTCTTCATCAGATCTTCATCTCTCCGCTTTCTATCATCACATCCATCACTCCAGATAATCAACTACCCAAACACAGCCAAAAAACACGACAGAGCTCTCCCCTAGTGACAAATCAATATACTAAAGTGTATTTGAAATGCATTTATTTCATACTAAGTACACTACAAATACATACAGTGCAAAAAAAATGAGTTCCTTACTTAGTGTTTTTGTCTTGTTTTCTAGTATAAATATGTAAGAATTCTTCAATCAGGATGCATTTACTGGACAAGTAAAATTGCTTAAGATATTATGTCTTGTTTTCTGAAAACAAACAAACTAAATTGTGTTCGTTTTTGCTTAAAACAAGCAATAAAAACTGCCAATGGGGCAAGAAAAGTAATCTTGTTTAGCCTTTGATTTAAGTTTTTTTTTACCCCATTGGCAGATATTTTTGCTTGTTTTACACAATTTGGGTATATTTTTTTTCACAAAACAAGACTTAACATCTTAACTCATTTTACTTGTCCAGTAAATGCATCCTGATTCAAGAATTCTTACATATTTATACTAGAAAACAAGGCGAAAACACTAAGTAAGAGAATCTTTTTTTTTTTGCAGTGTATTTATGTGCTTAATTAAAATTCCCTGCAATTGTACTTAACAGGTATACTTAAAGTCTGCTAAATTGGAACAACTAATTTTGTGCTTAATGCACTTTAATTGTGCGGAAGTAGTGCTGAAGTCCAACTAAAGACATCTGAAGTGTATTTGATTGAGCTAAAGAGGAACTATTGCGCGTATACTTCAGGTACACTTTAAATATATTGCATTTAAAGACCGATATTATTCAAAGATCATACGATCCTCATCAATAGTGACATTAAAACACATGTTAGGCTTAATATTAAGAAATGTGCATTGTGCACAAGTAGTACTCCACATAGAGTTTAGTCAGTAAAAATGTTAATAGATTTGAACTATACTTAGTATGAAATAAATGTATTTGAAATAAATATTACTTTTTACTAGGGCTGTCATTACTCTTTTAAATCTTCAGGATTTCTTTCATTTTGCATACACTACCATTTAAAAGTTTGAGGTTGGTGAGATATTTAAAATGTTTTTGAAAGAAGACTCTTCTGCTCACCAAAGCTGCATTTATTTGATACAGTAAAAACACTAATATTGTGAAATATTATTTCAATTTAAAATAACTGTTTCTGCTTTTAATAGATTTTAAAATGTAATTTATTCCTGTGATGCAAAGCTGAATTTTCAGCATCATTACTCCAGTCTTCAGTGTCACACGATCCTTCAGAAATCATTCTGATATGCTGATTTGCGACTCAAGAAACATTTCTTATATTTATCAATGTTGAAAACTGTTGTGCTGCCTCCTATTATTGTAAACAACCATTTTTTCAGGCTTCTTTGATCAATAGAAAGACATTATAAAAATCTTTACTGTCACTTTCGGTCAATTTAATGCATCATTGCTAATTAAAATAATTACTTTCTTTTAAAAACGACTCTTATTGACCCCAAACATTTGAATGGTAGTGTATTTAAGCTTGACATATTGCAATGGATATTGTAGCAATAGATTATTGGTGAATAGCGACTTTCTGCAGAAAAATCTCTGTTCCACAGATAAAAAGAAAGTAATTTGGGTCGTCATGAGGGTAACCGAATTTAAAATATTCCTTTAGTAAACTATAAAAATGTCACCACACAAATCCCAGCAGAAATGTTTATGACAAAACAGCTATACAGATACGTTATATATCTTACCTCATAAAGGTAGTCAAAAAGCTCCAAAATCGTAAGAACACTGGCTCCAATGAACAGCCCCATCTGTCCTCCGATATCACCTACCAACACACAAACACACACACATTTCACAAGAGGTGAAAAACATTCGCTAAGATGTTTTGGCTAATTTCTTATCCAGGTCTGTGATATTCTCTGTAGATATTACCTCTAATTCATTGTACACTA
>NW_015626376.1:240726-245261 GCF_001515625.1 Sinocyclocheilus rhinocerous
CTTAACAGGTATACTTAAAGTCTGCTAAATTGGAACAACTAATTTTGTGCTTAATGCAGTTTAATTGTGCAGAAGTAGTGCTGAAGTCCAACTAAAGACATACTGAAGTGTATTTGATTGAGCTAAAGAGGAACTATTGCGAGTATACTTCAGGTACACTTTAAATATATTGCATTTAAAGACCGATATTATTCAAAGATCATACGATCCTCATCAATAGTGACATTAAAACACATGTTAGGCTTAATATTAAGAAATGTGCATTGTGCACAAGTAGTACTCCACATAGAGTTTAGTCAGTAAAAATGTTAATAGATTTGAACTATACTTAGTATGAAATAAATGCATTTTAAGGGTCAGTATGAGAGTTTGCATCCACCACCTACTTTAGAACCTGGGCTAAACACAAAATCAAATACGGATATTTAAAAAAAATAAAACTATACAGAGGTGGGTTATTTGAAAAAAGCAGAATGGAAATTCCGTCATCATTTACTCATGCTAATCTCGTTTGTTTATCTTCTTCTGTGCTCCACTGAAGAAAGAAAGCCGTGCAGGGTTTGGACATGAGAGTGAACGAATGATGACAGAGTTTAATTTCTGTAATGATGAGTAAATCACTGAGGCGTTGTGCTGTAAAGGCGAGTGCTGATGGGTGGTTGGTCCTTTTGTCTTCTCTTCTAATCTCTTTCACACCTAATAGCAGATTCTTCCGACACATTCCTGTCTTGACAGCTGCCACAACTAATCACTCTTTAATATGCAAATATATGTGAGTTTACGACTTCCCGCACTCGTCTCAAACAACATTTGTCAGGTTTGTCTGTGTGTGGCATTGGGTCTCGTTCACTAAGCATGAAAACGCACAAACACTGCAAAAATGATTTTCTTAGTATCAGTATTTTGGTCTTGTTTTCCAGTATAAATATGCATATTCTTAAATCAAAATCAATGATCTTAAATCATTACAGTACTGTTCTGTTACATGTATTTATGCATCTATTTAAATCTCATTTTTATTATTTTTTTATCATTGATTTATATACAGTACAAGTACGTAAGCATTCATAAATCAAGATACATTTACTTGAGAAGCGAAATGTCTTGTTTAATGAAAAAATGCATCAAAATGAAGTGAGTTTAAGCTTTAAACAAGAACAAATATCTGCCAATGGGGTTGGAAAAATAATCTTAATTCAAAGGGAAACAAGTTTGTTTTTCTGAGCCCACTGTCTGATATTTTTCTTTTTTTAAGCATAAACTCACTTCATTTTGATGCATTTTTCAGAATGTTTCAAAATGTTTTTATTAGAGAAATAAAATGACTCACGATATTAAGTCTTGTTTTTTTTTTATTAAAAAAAAATAAAAAAATGGTGTTTTCCATTTTTTAACTAAGTTTATTTTTTATGACCCCTTTCTGACTTCTCAAGTAAATGCATCTTAATTTAAGAATTTTTAGGTATGGTTTTAATGGAAAGCAAGACAAAAATACTAAGTAAGAAAATATTTGTGCAGAGTATTTGTGTGTGAAACCTGCGTATGACATTTTCACGAGCAAATCAAAAACGTTCTGAAATTTATTCTAAATTTACAAAAAAACTAAAACCACTTATACACAAAAACCACATACAGTATTTGTGAAAATGTGTATCATTTTAAATATATTCACTGTATGCAGTGAAAGAGTAAGAAAAGCTTTGCTATATCTTGAGCTGCGCAGTTTCTCCGAATAACAACACAGACATCCGGCTCTGTATTAAAGGTTTTTATTGTGTTTGATCGGGTTTTGAGGACGACAAACTTCTTGCTGCGCGTCTTTAGTGAATATCACGTTTGCAGAGAGCGACGAAAGTTTCCAAATTCATTAACAGAACAAGGTTAATGAAGCAATAAGCCCCGTGAAGCCGTGGTTTACAGTGAATTTATAACAGCTAAGGGGCGTTGTTAGGAAAGCGGAGTGCCTAAAACCCCTTTAGCTGTTATACATTCACTGTAAACCACGGCTTCACGGGGCTTATCGCTTTTATAAAACAGTTATTCCATATACGGTTTCACAAAATAAAACAGAGCAAGTAAAGAGTAATGATATTAATAAAAACAGTATTCTTCCACCAAACAATGTAGCTCCTCAGAAACAGTTGTGGTTGCAACAAATTGGTTGCCGAGCAACAGACAAACGTAAACAAAGGTGTATGTTACTTTGTAGTAATTTACAACAGCTTCGAACGCGGCTCAGCCAATCAGAATCAAGCACCGGAACTCTCCGTTTTATAAGAAAAAATTCATCTGTGTGTTGTGAAATTTGTGTACTTTTTTCTTGAGAAGTTCTCTGCGTATGAATATGAATATGAACGATCCACACAATCATTAGTGAATAAGACCCATTGTTTATTGTGTCTGCTGTCAGATCAAGTTAAGATGTTGTATATGATCATCATGTGGGTCTATATACAAAATGACTCTGGTTTCACTGAACTCATGTGTAGTTTCTTTATGTTAACTTACTTGATCTGCAGGGCTTCTGAGCGCAGGATCTGCTTGTGAGACTAGTTCTGTATCTTCTCTGTCATCTGTTTGGTTTCTAATCTCATCTTTCGCTCCTGATTCTGTCATAAGCCCACTGAAGCCTGTCTGTGTCGCAGAATTGAGCTGCGAGCGCTGGGAAAGATCAGCCCTGGAGAAGAAGTGACCGTGTCGTACGTGGACTATCTGAACCTGTCTGAAGATCGCAGGCGTCTGCTGAAGCAGCAGTATTTCTTCGACTGCACCTGCGAACACTGCACCAACAAAACCAAAGACGAGCTGAAGATGGCCGGAGCCGTGGTGGAGGGAGATAAGGTGAATTCAATCAGTCTCAGTACAGTTTAAATGTGCACTGGCCTAAAATATCACAGCTTGTTTTTTCTAATCTTTTGGTATTCTATCTATTTGTTGTCTTTCTATTTATTATGCAATTAACAACACTAGCACTAGCTTGCTCTATTCTTTTTCTATCCTATCTGTTTTCTTTTATTTATTATATAATTAAAAAACCTTGCTATGTGTACTGTGTTAAGCTAACTGAGACTTGTTATAGCACTTGCATATCATTGCTCTTTTGTTGATTTTGATTGCTTCCTCATTTGTAAGTCACTTTGGATGAAAGCATCTGCTAAATGACTGAATGTAATGTTTGTTTCTGCTATGCAATACAAGCATAAAAAGGTCATTGTGAATGTATCCCGCAATTCTGACTTTTTTCTCAGAATTGCTAGTTTGTATCAGAATTACGAGTTGTACATTTGCAATTCTGCCTTTTTTTTTTAAATTCTGAATCTAAATCTCTCAATTCTAACCATTTTTTCAATGTTAAATCTTGCTATTCAGACTCTTTTTTTCCTCAGAGGAGATTCTGAGAAAAAACTAAGAATTGCAAGATTCTTTTATTAATTATTAATAACTTTTTGCAATTGTGAGATATAAATTCACAATTCTAAGTCACAATTTTTTGTTACATTTTTAATACATGTGTTTTGTTTTCATCATTTTTATTAGTTTTTGTTTTTTAATTAAATATGTTTAAATATATATTTGTAAAAATATTTTTTGAATATATTTTAAATATATTTTATTCGTTTTTATTTCACCTCTAGTTATTTTAGTACTTCAACTTAAACTAAATTAAAAAAGATAAATGTCAATGGCAAGTAGATGAAAAGTTGTATTATTATTATTATTATTATTATTATTATTATTATTATTATGCTTTGTTACTTTCAAGTAACAAAAATGCTTTTTATGGTTTTATTTTTATTTTTAGCAAGAAATAAGTTTATAGGCAGGAAATGGAAAGTTAATCACTTTCTTTACTTTATGCAAAATAAATTATTTTATAAGATTCCATGCGTATATCATGTCATGTTATATAATAGTATCATATTAAATATATATTTTAATAATAAAAATATACAAATAATGAAAAGGATAACGATTTTTCCACCTTGAATGAAGTTTACATCTTACAACTCCGACTTTTTTTTCCCTCAGAAGATATGTAAACAGACTTTTTTTCTCTGAATTCTAAGATAAAATTCACTATTTTCTAAATGTTTTTATTCTGTGGCAGAAATAAGATTCCACATGCATCCGTGTCACAAAAATACTGCAAAAAATCACAATACTGCATCGGATTCAAGCGGATAGTTCACTCAGAAATCATCATTTACCTGTGTTTAAACATTTAAACATTTACACAGCAGTGTACACTATGAAGTGTCATGTGTGAAGCATAACAGATGCACACAGTTTCCAGCGCTCACACGTCTGTCTGCAGTCCTGGAGAGATTAGTGCGGTTAAATATAGCAGTACTTCAGTCAGAACACTAGATAAGGAGCAGAATTCCAGTCTGAGACACAGGCTCGTATTACTGACCCTCACTACACAAGAGTAACATTATAATGAGTCAGAAGAGTAAAGGACATTCCATCATCTGGAAGACTTGTGTGTGTGTGTGTGTGTGTGTGAGAGAGTGTGTGTTGCTAGTTGCTTTCGG
>NW_015626376.1:245496-254103 GCF_001515625.1 Sinocyclocheilus rhinocerous
AGTGTGTGTGAGTGAGAGTGTGTGTGAGTGAGTGAGAGTGTGTGTGTGTGTGTGTGTGTGTGTGTGTGTGTGTGTTTGCAGTGTATTATAGTTTGTATTTCATTCAGAAAGATGGATTGTGCCCACGAATGAAAACTGAGACACATTGCTACTAGTAATAGTTAAATGCTGCTGTTCAGTTGTATAAATTAGGGCGATATCTAGTTGTTTTTATTTTTTATAAATGTATTAATATTTATTTTATTTATATTATTTATTAATAATTGGATGTCTGACCGAATTAAGTAAATAACTTTTTTTTTTTTTAATTAACCAGTTTCTTTGTTTAAAAATGTTCTGTCAAATTAAAGGCAGCTGTTCATTTAGTTATATGAATAAGGGTGTTGTGTAGATTTTCGAAATTAATTTATTCATTATTGTTTATTCTATTTATGTTGTGATTTAGTAAATTATATTTTAATTATTGCGCGGCCGCAATATTTTATATTTAATTATTGGGAAGTCTGTCAGATTTATGTGAAGTGAATTCGGTTTGTTCACAGAATCAGTTCATTTCACTTCAATGAAGCAGTTTACTTGAAATAATTACTTGAGTTTTACGTTTTTGCTCACAGATAATTAGTTCAATGCTGCTGTTCATTTAGTAGGGTGTTGTGTATTTTTTATTAAATTAATGTATACATTTTTATGTATATTACTATTTATTAAATTACTGTTAATAATTGGAAAGTCTGAATGACTCAGTTCATTCAGAGAATCAAGTAATCAGTTCATTTCACTGAATTAAAAAATTATGCAAATGTATATTCGTTTATATGCTGCTGTTTATCTGATTTTTTCACAAAATGGTATCAAGTAAGGATGTTTTCTAGTTGTATTATTGCATTTATTGTAAATTTATCTTAACTTTATGGTGTAATAACCTCAACATACTTGAGAGGGTAATGAATGATTTTGCAAAGTTATTTAAATTTTTTGTGCTGTACTTCAATACATTAATAAGTACAAAAGAGTCTATAAACAATGAATGTAAAGTTATTTTATGCTTTACATAATGCAAAATTAATTATTTTCTTAAATGTAAAAAAAATTATATTAAATGTATAATTTACTTTTTATAACATAATTGCGATTCCCATTGTTTTGTGCTATACTGTTGGCAAAAATAATTGTCAGATATTTGTAGTAGATATTGTCTTCTATAGTTTAATGTAATTAGATACACTTTTATTTAGTAACTTGCACTCTAGCAACTTTTTAAAAAGACCAGCTTTCAGAAGATGGCAAAAGAATTTGTTTGCATAAGAACTATTAGCCAGAATCAGGTTTAATGTTGAATTTGATCTTCTGCTCTGAAGGTGCCAGAAGAAACGGTGAAAGAAATCACAGAATACAGCCGGACGATGCTGGAAAAGATGGAAAAGGCCCGGATAGAAGCGAACTACAACGAGGTACTGATGAGTTTGATACAGACGAGCTGCGCCGCTGAAGATGAAAGCGCAGGTGTTTAATGTGAGCGTGTGCGCAGGTGGTGAAGATCTGCCGCGAGTGTGTGGAGAAGCAGGAGAACGTTCTCGCCGACACACACATTTATCAGCTGCGCATGTGGAGCACGCTCAGCGAGGTGCTGTCCTACCTGCAGTTCTTTGAGGAGGCCTCAACATACGCACGCAAGATGGTGGAGGGATACTTGTGAGTGTGTGTGCATGCATGACAGAGAGAGAGCTTTATACAGTCATGCACGGTTAAAACACCTTTATATGCACGCAAGATGGTGGAGGGATACTTGTGAGTGTGTGTGCATGCATGACAGAGAGAGAGAGCTTCATTCAGTCATGCACAGTTAAAACACCTTTATATGTGTGCAAGATGGTGGAGGGATACTTGTGAGTGTGTGTGCATGCATGCATGAGATTGAGAGAGAGCTTCATTTAGTCATGCACAGTTAAAACACCTTTATATGTGTGCAAGATTGTGGAGGGATACATGTGAGTGTGTGTGCATGCATGTATGAGATTGAGAGCTTCATTCAGTCATGCACGGTTAAAACACCTTTATATGTGTGCAAGATTGTGGAGGGATACATGTGAGTGTGTGTGCATGCATGCATGTAAGCGAAAGCTTCATTTGGTCATGCACGGTTAAAAACACCTTTATATGTGTGCAAGATGGTGGAGGGATACATGTGAGTGTGTGTGCATGAGAGAGAGAGAGCTTTATTCAGTCATGCATGATTAATAACACCCTTATGTGTGTTAGGGGTGTAACTCGTCACTGGTTTCACAATTCGATTCGATTACGATTATCATGTCAACGATTTAATTCAATTCGATATCACGATGCATCACGATAATATCAAATTTATTTTGTGCATTTTTATTAAATTATATAAGCAGGCTGCTTTTTAAAATAATTACAAATTAATAATCAATAAAAAAGTTGTTAAGAATTTAACCAACTAAATACAGCTTCAAAACATACAAGCACATATAAAGGGGGAAAAAGACAATTACAAGTGATAATAAAAAAGTACTTTCAGTATCTAAGAGTGCTTTAAGTATCTGAAAGTTTACAGGCAATCATAGTTATGGGTTTTTCTTTTTTCCTCAGCATTATTGCTGTTTGATTATTACTGATGAGATCATAGACAGCGGCAGTTCTAATAGACTAATGCACAGATCTATTTCGACATATCAGATGTTTTGTCCTGTTCTGAAAACATAACTGACTGTGTTTACATCAATTTCGTATCATAAAAGTAGATGCAAGTAGATTTAACTGTGGCCGCAAGCTTCTGGACAAGCAAACAAACATATACACAAACTGCACGTGAAAGTCTGTCAGTGTGTGAGTTTCGTGCATCTAATACGTACTGCAGTCCAAACGGCAGAAATGAAGCATATCTAAAGTAAAACACTGAAATAACGGCGAGTGGAAGCACAAGTCAAGCAATGTCTCCCAGCGCATATTCTGTGCAATGAAGCCCGCTGCGATTGTCTCTAGCAGTGTTGGGGAAAGTTACTTTTAAAAGTAATGCATTACAATATTGCGTTACTCCATAAAAAAGTAACTAATTACGTTACTTAGTTACTTTTTATGGAAAGTAATGCGTTACATTACTTTTGCGTTACTTTTTAAATCTGGACAGGGCTTGCTTGTTTGTTTTTAAAATAAAAAAGTTATATTTTTGGCAAATATAAAACCCTTTTCACACCAAAAGTGAAATGAATAAGCATCAGGTTGAAGGGAAAGTTGGAAAAATAAAGTAACTTGCGTTACTTATTTAAAAAAGTAACTCAGATATTTTAAGTAATTAAAAAGTAATGTGTTACTTTACTAGTTACTTGAAAAAAGTAATCTGATTATGTAACTCGCGTTACTTGTAATGCGTTACCAACAACACTGGTCTCTAGCGCACACACTAAGCTTGTTTTTTCCCAAAATGTGCCCAGATCTCGGATTTAAAAATAGTGGGTGCATTTTTTTAATACTGGCGTGACAAGCGCTTATGCGAATGGCGTCAGCAGGATATAATCGATTACGGTCTATTACCGCATTGATGCAACGATTAATTTCAACGGCCCTAATGTGTGTGTCTGTTGAATTAGGAAACTGTACCATCCCAATAATGCTCAGCTGGGAATGGCCACAATGAGGGCCGGCGTGACGCACTGGCAGGCCGGCTTCATCGAGATCGCTCACGGCATGATCTGCAAAGCCTACGCTATCCTGATGATCACCCACGGCCCGACACACCCCATCACCAAAGACCTGGAGGTAAACACGATACTAACCCTCAGTGGCGTTCAGAGCAAAGTTATTGATATGCTATTATAGTTTTATTGA
This sequence comes from Sinocyclocheilus rhinocerous, assembly GCF_001515625.1. Classification (NCBI taxonomy): domain Eukaryota; kingdom Metazoa; phylum Chordata; class Actinopteri; order Cypriniformes; family Cyprinidae; genus Sinocyclocheilus; species Sinocyclocheilus rhinocerous. The sequence continues at coordinate 249,343 of NW_015626376.1, forward strand.
TATTAAGAATTAGTTTTCATTTTTATTTTCTTGTTTGTATTTAAATTTTTCAGTAATTTTGCTCTATTTATTTGCTTGTTTAAATATTGTTTTTATTAATATTTATTTCAATTTTAGTTCTTTTTTTAGATATTTTAGTACTTCAACTTTACATAAAAGAGAATCTCAAAAGCATCTAGATGAAATAAAATAAGTTTCGTTTTTTATATTTTTTTTTTCCAGTTAACATTTATTTAAAGTAACAAACAAATGTTTAATTATTTATTTTTAGTTTTAGCAAGAAATTAGTTCATGGGCAAATTATTCGCTATTACTAATTACTCATATTTCATGGTTTACGTTATACAAAATAAATTATTTTGCAAGATACCATGCATAAATAAATTCAAAAAATCATGTTAAATATATTTTTGATTATAAAAATAACAAAAAGATTTTTTCAACTTGAATGCATGTCATAAAGTATGCATTATACTGTATATGAATTACTTTATGTACAATGCATTACAATAAATGACCATGCATAAAGAAGTAAAATTGATATATATGCTTAATAATAAAAATGCAAAATATAATAAAAATGATTAAAATATTTTCGTCGTGATACATGCATTACTTTATACAAAACACATTACTTTATGCAATATGTGTTTTTCTTAGATGCCATGCATAAATAAGTAACAGAATTGAAGATTATATACAAATATAGTAATATTAAATATATTTTTAATAATAAGAAATATTAAAAAATTCCAAATTGAATGCATGATGTCAGAATATATGTTTTACTTTATGCAAAATAGCTGATTTTGTGAGATACCATGCATAAACAAGTGATAGAAATTAGAATATGTAAACAACAATGTAATATTAAATGTATAATGCAGTTTTTATTAATAAAACATAACATATAAGAAAACATGATACAAAGATTATTCCAATGCATGATGCATGACTCTGATATACAGTACAAGCTTCCCAAGTGCATTTGAAAGCAACATATGCATGACTTTTCAACTCCAAAAAAGGACTTGTTGAGCGTGTGTCACCCGGACAAATAACAGCATGCGTGTTTAGAAGGACATGTGTTTGAACATGTCTGTCTCCTCCCATCAGGCCATGCGCATGCAGACGGAGATGGAGCTGCGCATGTTCAAGCAGAACGAGTATGTGTATCACACCATGCGCGAGGCGGCGCTGAAGAACCAGCCCATTAGGATGATGGCAGAACCGGCCACCGAGAGCATCAAGAACCTGTTTCGCAGAAAGTGACCGAACACGACACTGTGACAAACACGCTCAGGTCGACACTATACACTCACATCTATGCAGACGCTTTCAATCAGAAAGAGGAACAAAAGCAGCAATATTCAGAATAAACGCTCTTAAAAATAAAGGTGCTTCACGATGCCATAGAAGAACCTTTTTTGTCTAAATGGTTCCATAAAGAACCTTTAACATCTGTTTCACAAAAGCTTCTTTGTGGCGAAAGAAGGTTCTTCAGATTATAAAAAGCTAAGAAAGGTAAAGAACCTTTGACTCAATGCTTCTTTGTGGAACCAAAAATGGTTCTTCTATACCTTCTAAGCACCTTTATTTTTAAGAGCGTATAATAAGTTAGATATCTAGATTAGGAAGCAAAGCGCACACAGTGCTGCTTCAGTTACAGATTCTGCATTTTCTAGATTCATTACTCTGCACGATGATTGTGTGATTTTTTTAGACTCTTTTTTGTTTTTGAGTGTCATTTTGAATTGTAACGTTTTTTGTAATTAAAATTGCATCAGGTTTAAAGTAAGATGTTTGTGTTTTAATTGCTCTCTCGGTGCTCAAGAGATCGAACGAGTTATACAGCATTTTGTCTCAGTGTTTCTCCTCGAACAGACACAAATGAGCCATCATTCAGAAAGAGTCTAGAGCTGTAAAATCAGTGCTCGAATCATTTGATGAGAAATGACTTCATACTGACTTGTTTGCAGATTTTGAGCACAGTTTGAGATATTATTTTCTGAAACTCGAGAGGAGACACACATGAAATTATCAGTCTTCATTGTGTTTTTCTTTCTTCCAAGAGTACCAGTGTTATTTTAAGTATCATTGAGATATCATTTTTGTGAATATGTTGAATTAGATTTTAATTTGATATTTTCTGATTTTACTTAAATTTTAGTTAAAGTTTTAGAAATTGTGTTGTGTTTTTTTTCCATCTTTATTAGTTTTAGTATTTTTTAAATATGTTCATATAGTTTTTTTTTATTTATTTGTTCTAGTTTATTTAGTTTGTTATTTTACTGCTTCAAATAAACTAAACAGAAATGTTGCCCTTATAATATTCTAGATTTCAATTATTAGTGTTCTGTTTTCATTTTAATTTAAGTTAAAGTTTATATATATATATATATATATATATATATATATATATATATAGTGTTTGTTAATTTTAGTTTATCTATTTTTTAGTATTAAACTTTGAATTTAACTAAACAAAAATGTTGCATTTAATATTTTGAATTATATTTTAATTATTTATTTTCTGTTTTCACGTTACTTTTAAAGTTTTAGCATTTTTTTTATTAGTTATTTTAAATATATCTATATAGTATTTATTAAATTTTACTCATTAGCTTTAGTTTAATTAGTTTTAGTTATTTTAGTACCTCAAGTTATACTAAACAAAAATCAGAAATGTTGCACATGGCAACCAGCTTAAATAAAATAAGTTTACTTTTTTACCTTTTATTTCATTGAATGTTTATTTTATTTCTAATAAGGAAAATGACATTAGATAGTTTTATTTTTAGATGAACACATGCACAACACAAACCTTCTCTTTCAAATAATACAGATAAACACACAAATCTGATTTTGAGAAATCTTTAATAAAAATATCCCTTTATGTTATTCTTTTTGTCAAGTCATGCGAGTGTGGTCTCTTTTTAGGCCAGGCGTTTGCTGATCCTCTTGTAGACGAGGCTGCCGAGAGTCAGAGTCTGAAACACAACAGTAATCACATGAGTTTAACTCTATAAAACGTCACATGTGCGCTGATCTCACTCACATCGACCAGCATGTTTCCATCCACCAGCTCCGTGACGGACGTGACTTTGTTCAGGACGGACTTTAGCTTGTTTCCCTCTTTATTCACAACAGCCTAGAACACAAACGACAGCATTATCATCAATGCAATGAGACGTAAACTCATGCATGCAGGTCTGTGAGCGCAGCGTCACCTTGATTTTCTCTCCGGTCAGGGATTCGATCTCGGTCTCCTGTCCGATGGTGAAGCTGTTGATCATGACTTTGGCTCCGGTGGTGATGGTCACTTTGAACTGATCTCCGTTCTCCTCGATCTCAGTCACGCTCTTGATGTCTTTGCCTTTCTCAATCAAATCATCAGGAAGACCTGAAATGATAATCAAGTGATGAGCAATGCAATACGTGAAACACTCAATGCAGTACATAAAATACTCAATGCAATACGTGAAACACTCAATGCAATGCATGAAATACTCAATGCAATACATGAAATACTCAATGCAATGCATGAAACACTCAATGCAATGCATGAAACACTCAATGCAATACATGAAATACTCAATGCAATGCATGAAACACTCAATGCAGTGTATGCAACTGGGCATTTTATCAGCATTTCATTTACATCCAGCATTCAATTTTGATTTGCACTCACCGATGGCCTTCATGAACTCCACGAATCCCTCCTGACTCTCCAGCTGATATTTCCCACTGAACGACATGCTGACCGGTGAATGTAGAGTAACTCCAGAGAGTCTAAGAGATGCTTTTATATCGTCAAACACGCAGATGAAGAATCATTAATCTGACTGGATGATCCTGATTGGCCGATTACTGTGAAATCAGTTTAAATGTCATGTGGGGTGAAACAGTGCTGCACAGATCTGTAAAAGGTTAGGTTTGATCAGATCCTGGCCTTCACCTTTGCCCTCATCAGCATGACATCATCACCAGGGCTATCTAGTGTCAGTGAGACACTATTGTAGTTTGTAATCATTTCAATTAGATTTTTATTTTCTGCTTTCACTTAAATTTTAGTGGAAGTTTTAGTGCTTTTGTTGTGTGTTTTTGTCATTTCTATTTTTGTTCATTTGTCTGTATTTTTTTTATATTGTTTTATTAATTTAATTTCTATATTTTTATTTATTTAGGTAGTTTTAGTTTACTTAGTTTTATCTATTTTAGTAAGTTGAACGAAATGAAAATAAGTAATGTTGCCTTGACCACTAGTTAAAATGAGTTTACATTTTTTATTTCATTTCAGTTAAGATTTATTTTATTTTCATTGTGTTTTGCTTTAGTTTGAATTATTTTAGTGCTTGAAGTTAAACTAATCAAAAATGTAAACAAAAAATGTTGGCTTGGCAACTAGCAGAAAATAAAAAATGTTATAATTCGTTTTATTTCAGTTAACATTTATTTCATTTTTGTGTTTTTGCCAGTTTGTTTTGTTATTATGTCTATATAGTTGTATTCATTTTTTTTTAATTTCAGTTTTAGTTTAAATTATGTTCGCATTTCAAGTTAAACTAATCAAAAATGAGAAATGATGGCGTGCCAACTAGCTGAAATAAAATAAGTTTTATTTAAAAGTTTTTTTAAATATAACTTATTTTATTTAAATTAATATTTATTTAATTTTAAGTGACAAATTATATAGATATATATAAATAAATATATATATATATATATATATATATATATATATATATATATTATATAAAA
>NW_015626376.1:254359-257672 GCF_001515625.1 Sinocyclocheilus rhinocerous
AGATATACAAATAAGGAACAGTTGTAATTTCATTGCTAAGTATCTGTTCCGGATGTTTCTCAGATGGTAAAATCAGGGCGAATCACTGGAAATTGTGTCATGCTCATGTAATAATGCCTGTGCTTTCTGCAGATCAGGAATCTGTCATGAGTCTGATACAAATAGGGCATGCTTTGCTCTGTCAGAGCTGCATTTCTGAGGCCGCATCGATTATAAACAGCGTGTCAAACGCCATGCAAATGATCCGTAACTGCAGCATAAACGAGTCTTTCACTGGCTTTGATACGGATCAGAAAACAGGCATGTGGGATTTTCCACGGGACAAAACCTTCATCAGAGAAAATGCATCGTAAGCTTGATCTATAATCATGATTTCTGAGCGTCTCTGTGTCTCATTAGCAGCATCACGAACAACGCTCAGTTCATCTGCTGTAAGAGTAAGCGCTCAGCATTACTTCATGTGTACTCTGGACTGCATCTTTCAGAGCTGAGTGATTCTCAGTGTTTTATCAGGACACACTGACTCTCATCAGCGTTTGCTTGAGCAGCACAACACTTCAAACACTGACGCAGATAACACCGCGTAAACAATCAAACCATAAACCACCTTTTACCCAGCTTATCTGTTAAAACCTGTATGATGCATGCAACTGTAAAATCTAGGCATTTTAGAAAATATTTTATTACAGATCATCTGTATTTTATTTTGAGTAATGAAAAGGTTTGTAATGGTTTTAGTTGATGATAATATCCATGTCCACCTCGACGACATTTGACACTTACCTGTAATTCTTCATAGTGACGTGCTTTATTTATTTATTTATCTATCTATCTATTATTTATTTATCTGCTAGTGCTGTATTATTAATAGACACAAACGATTGTGAACCTGTTGTTTCAGTATCATTAGGGATTCATAAGGGTTTAGGGAGAAAAGAGAAAACGATTGTGAATTATTTAGAAATAAACTATAAACTATAATAATAAAACATTATTATTTAGAATGTTTTTATTTTTATTTTGTTCTGTTTTTGTCAGTCCTTTATATATATTTTTTTTAATGTGTGTGTGTGTATATATATATATATTCACTCACTCACACGCACGCACACTCACTCACTCACACACACACACACTCACTCACTCACTCTCTCACTCACTCACTCACTCTCTCACTCACTCACTCACTCTCTCACTCACTCACTCACTCTCTCACTCACTCACTCACTCTCTCACTCACTCACTCACTCTCTCACTCACTCACTCACTCTCTCACTCACTCACTCACTCTCTCACTCACTCACTCACTCTCTCACTCACTCACTCACTCTCTCACTCACTCACTCACTCTCTCACTCACTCACTCACTCTCTCACTCACTCACTCACTCTCTCACTCACTCACTCACTCTCTCACTCACTCACTCACTCTCTCACTCACTCACTCACTCTCTCACTCACTCACTCACTCTCTCACTCACTCACTCACTCTCTCACTCACTCACTCACTCTCTCACTCACTCACTCACTCTCTCACTCACTCACTCACTCTCTCACTCACTCACTCACTCTCTCACTCACTCACTCACTCTCTCACTCACTCACTCACTCTCTCACTCACTCACTCACTCTCTCACTCACTCACTCACTCTCTCACTCACTCACTCACTCTCTCACTCACTCACTCACTCTCTCACTCACTCACTCACACACACACACACTCACTCATACACACACACACACACACACACACAGGAGATACTGAAGTGTTTATAAAACACGGTGAGAGAGGTGTCAGTATCAGCAGATCAGGACAGTCAATCAGAGGTTTTATATTTTCACCTGACGAACAGATTCATCTGCAGTGTTTAACACTAATCAGACTGTAATTAAGCAGTGTGGTGTGGTTTGGTCACATATATAATGATCGTATGCATTTGCACAGATGAACTGGGGTCATGATGTGAAAGAGGAACTCTGAAGGTCACTGGAGGCTAAAGCTGCTCGTCTTCTCTCGTCAGATCCACACACATCACAGACCAGGGCTAAACACAAACTGTTTAACACTCCTTCATTAATGATGATTATAATCAGCTCAATTAGCTGCATCCAGAGGAATATCACAGCTTTACGCTTCGGTCAGCTGAAGTTGCATCATATCTGTGTCACGATTAGCTGGTTCATTCAGTTACTGTGATCTTCTCAGTCCATTGCTGATTCTGCATCTGAGTTTGCATTTTATTACTGAATCCTCAGAAACATGCTACATTCAGAATAAGTTTGATGTATATATGTATGTATATATGTATGTATTTATCTTCTGGGGTGTCGTCTTAGCAGCATTTAAAACAAAAACAGCTCCGGTTTGAAGTATTCCAGCTGATATAGCCTATTGTCATGTAGCAGATTAATCTTTTCCAATAAGTTTAAATTGATTTTTATCTTTTATGGGCATTTTTTATCTTTATAAAGCCAATTTTTTTTTTCTAAAAGTGTGCATCACCTTTTGAGTCAATTTTTTTTTTTTTACATTTAATCAGTCAATAAGACATTTGGGCTGTTACCGAGCAAATGGAGTCAGTATTGATAAAATTCATCTTTGCAATGCAGAGGAAACACAGAAGTTGCATCTGAATGGCATTTAGATGCATTTACACACTGTTTTATTTTGTTCTGTTTTTGTCAGTCCTTTATATTTAATTTTTTTAATGTGTGTGTGTGTGTGTGTATATATATATATATATATACTCACACGCACGCGCACACACACACACACACTCACACACACACACACATTGCTTTAGTTTGAATTATTTTAGTACTTGAAGTTAAACTAATCAAAAATGTAAACAAAAAATGTTGGCTTGGCAACCAACAGAAAATAAAACATTTTATAATTTTATTTCAGTTCACATTTATTTCATTTTTGTGTTTTTGCCAGTTTCGTTATTTTTTTATGTCTATATAGTTGTATTCATTTTCATTTTTTTTTTTTAGTTTAAATTATGTTCGCATTTCAAGTTAAACTAATAAAAAATTAGAAATGATGGCAATGATGGCGTTTAAATAAATAAATAAATTTATTTAAGGCCATGAGGGACATGTAATGCATTTAACCTGCAGTTACAAATGCATAAATAATGTTTTGATATTTTAAACATAAAACGTTGGCAACTGATGTTTGAAATTATTTTAAAAATTAAAAGATACTTTAAAAGGGTCATATGATGCGATTTCAATTTTTCCTTTCTCTTTGGGGTGTTACAAGCTCTTGGTGCATAAAGAAGATCTGTAAAGTTGCAAAGACTAAAGTC
>NW_015626376.1:261558-266430 GCF_001515625.1 Sinocyclocheilus rhinocerous
CTCACACGCACGCGCACACACACACACACACACACACACACTCACACACACACACACATTGCTTTAGTTTGAATTATTTTAGTACTTGAAGTTAAACTAATCAAAAATGTAAACAAAAAATGTTGGCTTGGCAACTAGCAGAAAATAAAACATTTTATAATTAATTTTATTTCAGTTAACATTTATTTCATTTTTGTGTTTTTGCCAGTTTCGTTATTTTTTTATGTCTATATAGTTGTATTCATTTTTTTTTTATTTCAGTTTTAGTTTAAATTATGTTCGCATTTCAAGTTAAACTAATAAAAAATTAGAAATGATGGCGTCATTAATATTTAAATAAATAAATAAATTTATTTAAGGCCATGAGGGACATGTAATGCATTTAACCTGCAGTTACAAATGCATAAATAATGTTTTGATATTTTAAACATAAAACGTTGGCAACTGATGTTTGAAATTAATTAAAAAATTAAAAGATACTTTAAATGTGAAATTAAAACAATTAAAACCGCCAGTAGGTGGCAGCAAGTCACTGTTAATAAGTGAGTCATTGCGATTGAACCGAATCATTTAAATGTTTGATTCATTCAGGAACGAATCACCGTCATGTTGCTCAGAGACGCAATACAAATATGTGTATCGTTACACCCCTAATATATATTTATATTTATATTATTTTTTTTATAAACAAATACATATTTTTAATTTATCCAAAATGTATTTTCTTGGCTCTTGAAGTACATTTTGTTTTGTATTTATTTATTTTTTTTGTTTGTTTGTTTAGTTTTTTATTTTTATTTATTTATTTATTTTGCTTTTGAAGATTTAAACAAGCTGTGTATTTGAAATACATTCTGATCAGATATTTCTGCCATACGAGTTGTCTGGTTCTCGGGATGTTTGCACTCACTGGACGTTTGATTTGTGCAGGAGTTAATTATCATCTGTTCACCGCAATAGAAGAACATGCTAAAACGCATTAATCAGACATGTTGAGCTGATGCTGTTCTGAATGAAACACAGTGACTTTTAAACAGGACAGCGGTGTAGAATTATGGGTAGGGGTCAAAGGTCATCAGTCAGGGTGGTTTGCATGTAACGTTACACCTTAAATCAGTGCAGTGATGGAGAAATCAGAGGCTGGTCGTATGCTCGCTCGTATGATCTCCAGCGTAAATGCGGTCGCTTCAGTCCTCCGCAGCGTTTCGAAGAGGAATGGAGATGTGTATCTAGTGTTTCCTTATTTTTGTGCAGGAAAGCACGGGCTTGTTGACTTCCTCTCCCTCCCTTCCTTCCTTCTCTGCGAAGGTACTCATCTGAAAAATGAGAACAAAGTGATTGTTCCTGTTCTCTTTCTTAAGTCACTTCAAATGCTGTTTGTGCGGCTGGAGCTCATTGTGAGGAGAGCCGAGCAGGAGACAGGTAAGAGACCACACACACACATGCGCTTTACAGGTGCATGTGTTCAGTCATGGATCAATATGGATTCTGTAATGATCAAATGTTCATATGATCCGCTCACATGCTGAAAATTTACTTCAAAATATGCCTGTATTTAAAAAAATAACCTCCATAACAGTTCAAATATTTGTATTTTTCAGATGATATAGCTATCAATATACATGTATAAAATATACTTATATTTCCTGAATTTCATCTATTATCAAATGTTCACATGATCCGCTCACATGCTCAAAATATGCCTGTATTTAAAAAAATAACCTCCATAACAGTTCAAATATTTGTATTTTTCAGATGATATAGCTATCAATATACATGTATAAAATATACTTATATTTCCTGAATTTCATCTATTTTCAGTGTATATGGACTACACACTGCACAGTATTTGTGTCTTGTTTTCCAGTGCAAATATCTAAAGATTCTGAATTCAAGAGATAATTATTTGAGATGAAAATTTGCATAAGATAACAGATCTTATTTTCTGGAAAATAAAAGATCAAAATGAACTTAACTTGTGCTTTAAACAATAACAGATGTGTGTCAATGTGGACAGAAAAATACACTTGTTTTCCCTTTGAATTCAGTTGATTTTTCTGAGTCCTTTGGCAGATATTTGTTTTGTTTTAAGCATAAACTCTCTTCATTTTGCTATATTTTTCAGAAAACATATTTTGCTTCTTAAATCAATCTTAATTTAAGGATGTTTAGATATCTGCACCGGAAAACAAGACAAAAATCATTTTTTTCCAGTGCAGATTTTGGCTTTATATTAAACTGCATGTTTTAGTTGCACAAATAAGATCTAATATGCAACATGCATATTAGATCATCGTGTATTATGCAAAGGAAAACACTCTGTATTTAGTGCATGTTTAGTTTGATTATGCATGTGAATTCTTGGTTTGAGGATAGTTTCTGTCTGCTGTCAGTGTTTGTGTCATTAGGATGTCATTCATCTGTTTAAAGCAGAAGTATTTGGTGTTGTTTGCATTAGTTAGGCTTGTTTTTGAGCCGGACTGTATTTCCCTGCTGTGATAGTTTGATTGTAATCTGCTCAAATGACAGCACTCGCTAATGGCTTGTAATGAAAAAGAGAAGTTCCAGTCCTAATGCAGTGAAAATGAAACACAGAGGAACAGCAGAGAGGAAGAGACTGATTCGGTTCACACTATTCCAACAAACACTGACAGATTCGATGAAACCAAAAAAGCTGCTGTTTTCTGGAGCAGTGTGAATCAGACAGGAACACAATAGTTAATAACAAAGCCAGTGAAGATCTCACTTAGTGTTTTTCAGTGCAAAAACAATCTTAAATGCATTTACTTGAGAAGCAAAATGACTGTAAAATCTGAGAAATGCATTAATGAGTTTATGCTTAAAACAAGAAAATATCTGCCAATGGAGTCAAAGAATGAAAATAAAATTCAAAGGGAATACAAGATTATTTTTTGACACCCATTGGCAGATTTTGTTCTTGTTTAAAGCACAAACTCAATTTTGATTAATTTTTAAGACGAGATATCTCTAGTTATTTTGCATCTAAATGTATCTTGATTTAAGAATGTTTCGATATTTGTACTAGAAAATGACACAAAAATACTGAGTAAGAGCATTATTTTTTGCAGTGTGTGGTGTTTGCGACACCAAGATCGGGGGTTTGATTCTCAGGGAATGCATGAACTGATCAAACGTGAATGCAATGCAAATCGCTTTGGATTAAAGCCTCTGCCAAATGCAATAAATGGGATTTAGTTCTAATTTACAACAAAGTCAGTCAAGACCAATTCATCACAATGCCTTCATATATAGCTGCAAATGATTATCTTGTGTTTTCCAGTACAAAACATTCTTGTAAAATAACTGAAAAATCTGAAAACTGAGTGAGTTTATGCTTAAAAAGGGAAAAATAACTGCCAGTTAATTCAAATTCATTATATTTATTATTTCATTTATTCTTGTTTTAAGCATAAACCCGCATAATTTTGATGCATTTTTCAGACTGAAGTCATTTTGCTTCTCAAGTAAATGTATCTTGATTTAAGGATGTTTAGAAAAAAACAAGACAAAAACGCTGAGGAAGAACATCTTTTTTTTTTTTTTTGCAGTGGGGCTTGCAACGGCAAGGTCAAAGGTTCGATTCCAGGAATGCATGAACTGATCAAACACGAATGCAATACAATTGACTTACGATAAAAGCCTCTGCCAAATGTATGAAAGCAATAAATGGGATTCTAATTTACAACAAAGCCAGTGAAGATCAATTAACCAGGAACACTGCAAAAAATGACTTTCTTAATTAATATTTGTGTCTTGTGTTCTAGTATAAATATCTAAACATTCTTGAATCAAGATGCATTTACTGTGCAAGTAAAATGAATTGAGATATTACATCTTGTTTTCTTTATATTTATACTAGAAAACAAGACAAAAACACTGCTATGTGTGACAAAAACACACACATAATTTATTTTGCAGTGAATGCCTTCCTATAGCTGCAAAAATGATTATCTTGTGTTTTCCAGTACAAAACATTCTTAAACCAAGATGCATGTACTTAAAAATCTTAATAACAAGGTTATATTTATTACCCCGTTTTTTCTTGTTTTAAGCATAAATTTACTTTTTGATGCATTTTTCTCAGAAAACAAGACTTGTCTAGATGTCTAGATATTTGTACTGGAAAACAAGACAAAGACACTTGAGTAAGAACATAATTTTTGCAGTGGCGCTTGCAACGCCAAGGTCAAGGGTTTGATGGAATGCATGAACTCAAGGCCGTAACCATGTCTTGAACATTGGGGGGGACATATATATATATATATATATATATATATATATATTCATTTATGTGACACACACACACACACACACACACACACACACACCACACACACACACAAACACACACACCACTCGCACACAGAAACATTCAGGAGCACAGAAACTTCCTGTCAACGCTGCCCCACGACTTTTATTAATACCATAGCTTCAATACTGAATCTCTACATTATATTTCTCAGCAACAAATAAAAGCTGTTTTTGAAGTAAACTCACAGCTTTATTGTTTGTAGAGAGAGACGCACAGATTCACACACAAAACATTCATCACTCTCTCTCTCTCTCAAAAGTTGAGTAGTTTGCATCACTAGATATAGCTGTCGGTCATTTAACATTTCTATCGTTCTATTTTTAATTATTTGCAACTTCCATCTTACCTCGCTCTCTTTCAACGTTAAACTGATGCTTTGTGCTGGAAGTCGCGCTCTGCTTCTGTGAACAGCAAACCTCGCCTACTTTGATTTGATTGGCCATCTCAATTATTTTGACATTGACCAGCGCTGTTAGCCCGCTGAGGCAGACCAGGATGAAAATGTCACTTTTACACCTTTTTGGCATCTTAAAAAACAG
>NW_015626376.1:267422-270876 GCF_001515625.1 Sinocyclocheilus rhinocerous
TCTCGCACAAGAGAGCTGCATGTTTAGAAAGCCATGTAAAATTAATGTAAGTTCAATTTTTAAAAAACATGTCTAAAGACGTTATGGCGGTTTTTCCGCATCCCACTGCATCTCATGTTTTTAAATGAAGAAAGTAGCCTACTCTTTGTGATTGGTTTTTGGACCTTTGTATTAAACTATACATACATGCATGGAGCTGTTATTTTTTCTAATTGTTTAAGCAACTTTATTAATTATATATGGTTTATAAACATTATTATAAACATTATGCACTTTTTTTTCAAAGATAGTCGTGTTATTTTATTACGCTTTGAAGAAACGTGCATAATATTTTTGTGCATAATAATATAGTGGACTCAGGAGAGAAGCCAAAAGCTTATTTCCCTCTAACTGAAATTATGCCTTTTAACTTCGAATATAATTTGAATTTTGATCATATTTAAGTAGAAAATTCTAATTTAGTTTTTCAGTCATTTTGACAGCCCTAATGATTTACTTTCTTCCATGAAGCACAGATAAAGAACATTTGAAGAATGATTGTGCAGCCCTTTCCAATGCAATTTTGAATATATTCAGATATATTCGCCTACTTTGATTTGATTGGCCAACTCAATTATTTTGACATTGACCAGCGCTGTTAGCCCGCTGAGGCAGACCAGGATGAAAATGTCACTTTTAAACCTTTTTGGCATCTTAAAAAACAGAGCGCTGCATAATGGAGTACAGCAGATCAGTGCAAGAATTACAAATATTGGGGGGGACAGATTGGCCATTTCTAATTATTGGGGGGGACTTGTCCTTTGTATGCTGATCAGAGGGGTCCAAAAGCTTTTTTCCCTCTAACTGAAATTATGCCTTTTAACTTCGAATATAATTTGAATTTTGATCATATTTAAGTAGAAAATTCTAATTTAGTTTTTCAGTCATTTTGACAGCCCTAGTGGTTACGGCCCTGAACAGATCAAACATGAATGCAATGCAAATGACTTTGCATAAAAGCATCTGCCAAATGCATGAATGCAGTAACTCATTCGACATGTTTTCGCAGGCAGGTGATGGACGATTCTCACACTCGCGATCTGATCGTGTAGAAACCTCCAGCATGGATCTGACCGAGAGCGAACGCAAGCGTCCAGAGGACTTCTCCAGCAGAAGCATCGACCTTTCTCTTCTCCCCTATCCTCTCCCTCGCCCCGTCGTGCCTCAGCCGCACCGATTCGTCCCAGATATGATCGACCTGAACCGGCTGCGTCTCCATCGCGTGATCCAGGTGAAGCAGGAGACGTTGAAGCCTCTGTTGCTGTGGCCTCCGTCGCCTCCATTACTCCTGCGCTCTCCTGCTCCCTACTTTCCTTCTTTCCATCCCAGTCTGGTCCCGTTCCCGTTCCTCCATCTCTCTCCGAACCCCTTCTACCCCACCAAAGCCACACGGTTTCGCCGCAGGAGCCAAGAAGCCAGCAAACCGGAAAAGCTGAATGTGTACGTGGATGAAAGCTACTACGTGAATGTGGGCGGTGATCAGAAGCGCTGGAAGTGCCGCATGTGCGAGAAATCCTACACGTCCAAATACAACCTGATCACGCACATCCTGGGCCACAGCGGCATCAAGCCGCACGAATGCAACCTCTGCGGGAAACTCTTCAAGCAGCTGAGCCACCTGCACACACACATGCTGACGCACCAGGGCACACGGCCGCACAAGTGCCAGGTGTGTAGACATATGTGCCGGTAATACCATATGTGACCCTGGAGCACAAAATCAGTTAGGGCTCCACGATAAATCGAAATGAAATCGCAATCACGATTAGGCAAAAGCTGCGATTGTCATGCGTATCTTGCACAGTTCTGTGATCAGCAGTAAATCTCCATCCGAAGGCCAGAGAAACTTTAAAAACACCCCGCAGAAGAAACCCAGGAAATAGCGGTTGCTGAATAAACAGAAGATTTAACTGCTTCCACGTGACTAATAAACACACAACTACGACAATATATGGCTTATCTGAGTTCTTCTCATTATAATAAAGCATATTTATAAATGCAATGCCTTTATCACTGCTTAGAATGCTATGAAATGTGTTGCGTGCCTTATTCTGTGTAAGAAGCCACATCATCTCACAGAAGGATTTATTTCAAACACTCGACTGATGTTATGAGTTTGGAGTAAACACATGTTATTAAATGTGGTGTTTTCACGTGCTTTCAGATGGAGCAGCGTTTACTACACAGAGCCGTAGTTCGCTCAGAAGCTACGCAAACAGCTTTCATAATCGCAGAACGATATCTTCAATTTCATAATCGCGCGATTATATCGTCTGCGATTTTTTTTTTTTTTTCGTAGTCGTAGCTTGTCAGTGAACTAAGGCTCTGTGTAGTAAATGCTCTGAAAGCACGTGATGGAGATTTACTGCTGATCACAGAACCGGCGATATGCGCATGACAATCGCTTTTGATTAATCGTGCAGCCCTAAAAGCAGTCATAAGTAGCGTCGGTATGTTTGTAGCAATAGCCAACAATACATTGTATGGGTCAAAATTATCCATTTTTCTTTTATGCCAAAAATCATTAGGATATTAAGTAAAGATCATGTTCCATGAAGATATTTAGTAAATTTCCTATCATAAATATATCAAAACTTAATTTTTGATTAGTAATATGCATTGCTAAGAACTTAATTTGAACAACTTTAAAGATGATTTTCTAAATATTTAAATTTTTTTGCACCCTCAGATTCCAGATTTTCAAATAGTTGTATCTCAGCCAAATATTGTCCTCAGATTCCATATTTTCAAATAGTTGTATCTCGGCCAAATATTCAATTTAAAAAAATTGACCCTTATGACTGGTTTTGTGGTCCAGGGTCACATATGGCTTTTTCAACGACAAGTTTCATTGACTATTTCAGCTCAGTAATCCAACAGTTCAGCAAACACTCGGAAATATAAGTCAAAATCTTGCCTTGTCTACTTTTCACAGCGATTGGTTGTCGCCCAGCGTTTTTCGCTTGATATATGCATACACTCTAAAAAAATGCTGGGTTAAATATAACCCAGCACTGGGTTAAAAAGGGACCAACCCAGCTATTGGGTTGTTTTGACCCAGCGGTTGGGTTGTTTTGACCCAACCCAGCATTTTTTAGAGTGTAGAGTCAGTCAAGGAATGGCCAACCTTTTTGACGCTCTTGGCCAGTCTCAACGCTTTCTCCGCACCGCTTTCAATCCCATAATGCACCGCGCGAGTGTTTAAGCTCAACATTAATTACGTTGATACTCCTTGACCCGTTCTGTTGCAACTTTCTGATTACGTTTCTGGCTACATTTAAAATCAAAACATATTGATCATTTAATAATTGCTGAAATGCTAAAATGTTTGTTTTCAACTTCCAAATAGGTGTCCAATGATTGATAAATAAATATTTGATTGCTGAATATTGTACCCTAATTGAAGTAGCTGTTT
>NW_015626376.1:272865-281005 GCF_001515625.1 Sinocyclocheilus rhinocerous
GATTTGCGCGAGCCATTCCTATCGCGAAGCTGATGGTCAAATATGTGATCTATTTGAATTATTTTGAGAAACAGCCACTTTAAAATGCTATGGAGAAAGTCGAACAGTATCTAAAAAAGGCAAATAAACTAAAAAGACTAATGAAAAGAGGAGAAAACAGTCTTGAACCAGCACTAACTTATATTAAAATCTTTTTAAACTACTCATGACTTTATCACGTTTTATTGTAGGCTTATTTATTGTGTAACATTGTCTAACTTGTAGAATTTATATGAGATAATCTATTAAGAGAATAGATTTTGTAGCTATTGCTTCTAAATGTGCAGGCGGTTGTTTCTTCATAACAAATGCTATATTGATTAATTTAAAAAAGTTAAATATTTGCCTGGTAATGATTCATAGGCTTATCCCTAGTGAAAAAAAAGTATACTTTATTGTATTTGTAATATATTTATAAGCAAACAAACAAATAAATAAACCTTATGAGTGAGCATGACGCGGGACTCTAAAACAGTTCACACCAAAACTATGCCCTTGTGCATATGCATATGAAAAGTAATGCATTCATCAACACTAACCGCATATAAATGAAAACTGCCGAATGTTAGCGAGTGAAATGTCAATCCAGAAAGTGTTAAAGGCCTGTGCAAGCTTTGGGAGTACTGATGGAAGCCATCTGCTGCATCTTTGCTTTGATAATATTACTGAATATGATCCAGATGTAGTATTTGATAAAAATGCAATTTTCTCAGCTTTTTGCTCAAAATGTTGCTTTTTTTTTCAGTGAAGAGAGTCCTAAACCACAAACTCTCCTAAAATAGCTGTTTCCGGCAATCTAACATTTTAGAAACATTTGATAATGAGCTTTAATAAAGGTATCAGCTTTGGTTTTGGAGGTTATCCCGACTCTAAATTATATCCTTGTTTTCATTAACCAGCTGGGCAAGAAGTAACAGCTGTTTGGTTTTCTTTTACGTTTGCATGTCTTACTATCAGCCATGATTATTCTGCTCTGTTAATTAAAAGGCTGTTTAGATGCATATCCACTAATTATGAGAAGCACACAGGCTGACAATTAGCTGAACATGTACTTAATTAGTGGCACTTATCTGCATTTTAAAATATTTGAATGTGGCAACATTTTTATTTTAAAATCTTTATTTGAATATGGCAACATAATGTGATCTTTATTTTGATGTAGCCTATTGCATGTTCAGATATTCATACAACAATATATTCTGGGGGCCTTGAAATTTTAGCGAAAATCAGCAAAAAAAAAACTTTTTTCAAAAACGCTGGCGGGGAAAGAGTTAATAAGGTATTTGGTATTTTATTTTAAAATACATTTTGATGTATATTTGCCCAACCCTGCCTACAGGTGTGCCACAAAGCCTTCACGCAGACCAGCCACCTGAAGAGACACATGATGCAGCACAGCGACGTCAAGCCCTACAGCTGCGGCGTCTGCGGCCGGGGCTTCGCGTATCCCAGCGAGCTCCGCGCACATGAGCTCAAGCACGAGAGAGGCCAGGAGAACGTGTGCGTGGAGTGCGGACTCGACTTCCCCACGCTGGCGCAGCTCAAGCGCCACCTGACGGCGCACCGCGGCCCCATGCAGTATGACTGCGGCGAATGCGGCAAGAGCTTCCAGTATCCCAGCCAGCTGCAGAACCACATGATGAAGCACAAGGACATCAGGCCGTTCATCTGCAGCGAGTGCGGGATGGAGTTCGTCCAGTCGCACCATCTCAAGCAGCACGCGCTCACGCACAAGGTGAGAGGACGGCGGGACTGTGACGTATGCTGTGGAAAAATGCAAAATTAAATTTCAGTCTTTAATATGTAAAAAGAACAAAAAGTAATAAAAACGGCAAAAACACAACAAAATTACTAAAACTTAAATTAACTTAAATTAATACGAGAATGGAAAATGTAAAAATAAGAACTACGCTAAACAATATTTTTTGAAGATTATTACTGTAGAAAATGCAACTTTAGTTTTTTATATATGTAAAAAGAAAAAAACTAATAAAAACGGTAAAAACACAACAAAATTACTAAAACTTAAATTGACTTAAATTAATACGGGAATGGAAAATGTAAAAATAAAAACTATGCTAAACAATATTTTTTGAAGATTATTACTGTAGAAAATACAACTTTAGTTTTTTATGTATGTAAAAAGAAAAAAAACTAATAAAAATGGCAAAAACACAACAAAATTACTAAAACTTAAATTAACTTAAATTAATACGAGAATGGAAAATGTAAAAATAAAAACTACGCTAAACAATATTTTTTGAAGATTATTACTGTAGAAAATACAACTTTAGTCTTTAATATTCAAAAAGAACAAAAACTAATAAAAAATGGCAAAAGCGCAACAAAATTACTAAAACGTTAACTAAAATTAAAATGAGAATGGAAAACATAAAAAATAAAAACTACACAAAAAAACATATTTTCTGAAGATTTTTACTGTACAAAACACAACTTCAGTCTTTAATATTCAAAAAGAACAAAAACTAATAAAAATGGCAAAAGCGCAACAAAATTATAACCCAGCGCTGGGTTATATTTAACGCAGCATTTTTTAGAGTGTACACTGCAAAAATAAATGTCCATAAGTATTTGTGTCTCATTTTCCAGTACAAATATCTAAACATTCTTAAATCAACATGCATTTATTTGAAAAGGCAAATTACTTAAAATATTGTGTTTTCAAAAATCTGATATTTATTCTTGTTTTAATCATAAACTCAATTCATTTTGATCAGTTTTTTAGAAAACAAGATTTCTTATTCCATGTTGCTTCTCAAGTAAAAAAACTAATAAAGTCTAATAAACTTGGCATTGTATATTACGACTGTTGATGAATGGCTTTTGCTCGTCTTTTGTAAGTCACTTTGGATAAAAGCATCTGCTAAATGCGTAAATGTAAATGTATCTTGATTTATGAATGTTTAGATATTTGGACTGGAAAACAAGACAAAAAATACTGAGGATGTGAAGAGTTTACATCAGAGGTTTTCAACACATAAACAGCAGTGAAAACACATCAATGCAACTAACCATAAATTAGTAAATGGAGACTTACTTTGAAAAGGAAGAAAACACTTCCCATTTCTCCTGTTGCTAATGTCAAAGGTCAGGCATCAATCTAAGTCGAATTCAAAGTCACATGGTACAGTAGATGTCTAGTCAAAATAGACCGATGATACATAAACAGGTTGTGATGCCCTCATCCAATATACAAGAAAACACAACCCAGGAAGCATTAAATATGAGGATAAAAATGATTTGTGAATATGAATTATTGGCCATCAAGCACATAAAAACCATCCAAATTCAAGAGACCAATAAATAAGCCAATTTCATGGTTTGATATAAAGAATATTTTTTTTACATCTTGTAAGATAAGAATATGTCATTACTTGATAAAATATGGAAGCAAAACCAATTGAGAAGCACACATTTACAGTATATAAACCTAGTTATAAAGCGGAGAGTTCCGGTGCTTGATTCTGATTGGCTGAGCCACGTTCAAAACTGTTGTAATTGACTCTACAAAGTAACATACACCTTTGTTTACATTTGTGTGTTGCTCGGCAACCACTTTGTTACAACCACACCTGATTCTGAGGAGCTACATTGTTTGGTGGAAGAATACTGTTTTTATTAATATCATTACACTTTATTTGCTCTGTTTTATTTTGTGAAACCTTACTACGTATATGGAATATACGTTTTATAAAAGCGATAAGCCTCGTGAAGCCGTGGTTTACAGTGAATTTATAACAGCTGAGGGGGATTTAGGGGGTCTAACAACGCCCCTTAGCTGTTATAAATTCACTGTAAACCACGGAACTTTAAATGCAATCTAAGTCACGTTGGATAAAAGCGTCTGCTAAATGCAATCTCGTGGGGTTCCTCATGGACTGTTCATGCACATCTTTTTAGGGAGTGAAGGAGCACAAGTGTCGCATCTGTGGCCGTGAGTTCACGCTGCTGGCTAACATGAAGCGGCACGTTCTGATTCACACCAACATCCGAGCGTATCAGTGCCAGCTGTGCTACAAGAGCTTCGTCCAGTATTCCTGTAGCTCAAACACTTTAATCATGCCGCTCGCAACACCAAGGTCATGGGTTCGATTCCCAGGGAATGCATGAACTGATTAAATGTATAAGCATTATAAACATTATTATAAGCTGACCGTTGTGAATCGGGCTAAAGTAAGGCGATAGTTTCGAACACTGGCTGGTTATGTACTTGCTCAAATATTGATTTCGGATCATTTTTAACCAGAAAAAGTTACGGACTGCAGCTTTAAGTATAAGATCATGTTCCATGAAGATATTTAGTAAATTTCCTACTGTAAATATATCAATACACAGTAATATGCATTGCTAAGAACTTCATTTGGACAACTTTAAAGATGATTTTCTCAATATTTAGATTTTTTTGCACACTCAGATTCCAGATTTTCAAATAGTTGTATCTCCTAACAAACCATACATCAATGGAAAGATGGCTTTCAGATGATGCATAAATCTCAATTTCAAAAAATTGAAAATTATGACTGGTTTTGTGCATATATGTCAATATAATTTCCTCAAATGCTTCAAATTTTGAAAATACAGTACGACTTCCAACAGATCTCCATTACTTTTTAAATAATTTTCCAAAAAATATACAATAATAAATCCGTAACAACTGAACACGCTGCAAAGAAGTGCTGTTCTTCCCCAGTAGTTTTGTCTTGTTTTCCAGTGCAAATGTCTAAAGATCCTTAAATCAAGACTTACTTTACTTGAGAAACAAAATACGTTTTGATAAACTGATAAAAATGCTGCGAGTTTATGCTTAAATCAAGAATAAACATCTGTCAGTGGAGTCAGAAAACACGTTTTCAATCCTCTGTGGCGGATATCTGTTTGTTTTAATCATAAACTCACTTCATTTATTCAATTTCTCACATCTTCATTTTGCATCTCCAGCTTGATTTAAGGATGTTTGGATATTTGAAAAAACAATTTAATTATTTTTGTCCTGCTTTACATTGAAAATGTCCAAAGATTCTTAAATCAAGACCCATTTACTGGAGAAGCAAAATGACTTAAGATAAGAATAAGTCTTGTTTTCTGAGAAACTGATCAAAATGAAGTGAGTTTTTGATAAAACAAGAAGAAATATCTGCCAATGGAGTCAGAAAAATCTACTTAATTCAAAGGGAAATTTCATTGACAGATATTTGTTCTTGTTTTGAGCATAAACTAACTCCAACAAGACTTCATATCTTCATTTTGCATCTCCAGTAAATGCATCTTGATTTAAGGATGTTTAGATATTTGTACTAGAAAACAAGACTAACATACTGAGATTTTTTTCTTTGCATTGCATGCAACATTTAATGCCATGACTTTAAAATGTAAGACATTCTGCTCTGATTTAAGGCCTTAATTAGTAAAAATGTGAATTAAGTTTTGACCTGCAGAAACCCTGTTAATTGAATAACTAGAACCAAAGTTGGGTATTATAATGCAAAGCTAATTCTATGAATGGATGGGTCAAAGTGGAGGGAGGGATGTGCATTTAGTTCTTCATTGAATTATGCATTATGTATGTACCAAGAGTTATGAATTATGTATTATCAAAGACTATAGAATACCCAAGACGTGTCACTCGCATAGTTTTGAATGGGGAAAAATGCAACGCTCTGTATGGCCGCTCAATCGCAGGAAGCCCCGCCTTCTGATTGAAAGAGCCAATCGCTAATCGGTAAAGTCAGAGCGTCACTGCAGCTGCCCGGTGGCTATAGAAACAGTGCGCTTAAGCATGCTGATCTAGCCTGAAAAATAAGCTTTTTATAACGCTATTTGAGCAAAAGTAACAACATTTATGACACAGCTGTTGTCAGATTTCTTTGGTGATTTCAAATATGAAATTTAATCGTAAGCTTAGCGAACAGTTTTGGAGAATTTGATGTTTCCCCATTCAAAGAGATAGGAGTTGCACTTGCATGCCCGAGAGGCGTTTCAAAGATGGCCGCCGAGTGACTTGACTTGTCTTAGAAGGAATTTGGTATGCATGTACCAAGAGCTCCTAAAAAACCACAACTAATTCCTTGTGTATTTGCACACACTTGGCGAATAAAGCTAATTCTGATTCTGAACGTAGCATGTACCAAGAGCTCCTAAAAAACCACAACTAATTCCTTGTGTGTTTGCACACACTTGGCGAATAAAGCTAATTCTGATTCTGAACGTAAAGCGTAATAAGCATGCAAATACGTCTAACCCTTGGTTGTTTTGGAATGCGTGTGACCTTGGGCCGGTCCGAACGATGACCAGATACGTTTTTGGCCGTTGAGTGTCTCCTCGTCTATAGGAAGGATATCGCTGCACAAACTGACTGTGTAACAATGGCTCTCTCGTCCCCCGAGAACAGGCCCCACAAATAGATTTCATCTCGCTTTCTCTTGTGCTCAGGAGCCCTTCCTGTTTTCTCACGGTCCGTTTGGACAGTTTACAGTCCCTCTATCCTCCTGAAGGAAAGGAAAGAACCACCCTAATAAATAAAAAAGAGCGCAGAGGAAGGACTCCTTTCTCCTGAGAGAAACTCACGACTGTCATGATTCAGTCTCACTTTCAAATGCTTTCAAATATATGCCACGAGGGGCTTGCACTTCAGTCACTTTGGTAAAGGTTTTTGTAGGCTTTCATACAATCACAACAAATCACTCCATTAGTCTGATTTTGCTACGTAGAAATATGATATGATATGTGACCCTGCAGCACAAAAGCAGTGTTAAGTCGCTGGGGTATATTTGTAGCAATAGCCAACAATACATTGTATGGGTCAAAATTATAGATTTTACTTTTATGCCAAAAATCATTAGGATATTAAGTAAAGATCATGTTCCATGAAGATATTTAGTCAATTTCCTACCGTAAATATATCAAAACTTAATGTTTGATTAGTAATATGCATTGCTAAGAACTTCATTTGAACAACTTTAAAGATGATTTTCTCAATATTTAGATTTTTTTGCACCCTCAGATTCCAGATTTTCAAATATTGTGCTATCCTAACAAACCATACATCAATGGAAAGATTATTTATTCAGCTTTCAGCTGATGCATAAATCTCAATTTTAAAAAATTGACACTTAAGACGTTTTGTGCTCCAGGGTCACATATGATATAAACTTTATTTCTATTTTAACTTTATTTTTGTTTGGTCTCAGAAATCTAAGTTTACATCCCAAAATTCAGTTTCGGATTTTTTGTTTCTGTCGCAGAATAAAAAAATAACTATAATTGCGACTTTTTATCTTAGGCAATTTTGACTTTTTTTTTTTTTTTTGCAGTTTTGAGTTTATATTTCACTATTCTGACTTTGTTTCTTAGAAATGTGAGAAAAAAGTCAGAATTGTGACAAAGTTGCAATTACCTTTTTTTATTGTTTTATTTTATGACACGCTTCGGTTACACTTTATTTTAAGGTGTCCTTGTTACAGTGTAATTATACATTTAAGTACTGAGTAATATTAATTAACTACATGTACTTACTATATGGTTAGGATTTGCCTTAGGGTTACTTACATGTAATTATGCATTATTTATTGTTATTATAATATTATATATAATATATTGTAAGTACATGTAACGTGTAACATGGACACCTTAAAATAAAGTGTTACCCAAGCTTCTGTTCATTTGTGAGTCTGATATAGCTTTGATAGTGCTTGACCAGGTCAAAGATTTCTGAATAGTTACTCTCTTCACAGCTGTGTGGAAAGGAGTTTAACAGAATGCATAATCTGATGGGCCACATGCACTTGCATTCTGACAGCAAACCCTTCAAATGCCTTTACTGCGCCAGCAAGTTCACGCTGAAGGGAAACCTGACCCGCCACATGAAGGTCAAACACGGCATCATGGACCAAGGCCTGGACGCTCGCGGTGAGAAGCCTTATATATGTGACCCTGGAGCACAAAACCAGTCATAAGGGTCAATTTTGTGAATTTGAGATTTATGCATCATCTGAAAGCTGAATAAATAAGCTTTGCATTGATGTATGGTTTGTTAGGATAGGACACTATTTGAAAATCTGGAATCTGAGGGTGCAAAAAAATC
>NW_015626376.1:281859-287688 GCF_001515625.1 Sinocyclocheilus rhinocerous
GATCATGTGACACTGAAGACTGGAGTAATGATGCTTTGCATCACAGAAATAACTTAGATTTTAATGTATGTATTATTTTACATCATAATAATATTTCACAATATTACATTTTTCCTGTATTTCTGATCAAATAAATGCAGCCTTGATGAGCAGAAGAAACTCCTGTAAAAACATTCTGACCCCAAACTTTTGAGCGGTAGTGTGTGTGCTACTGCTTTTGTGCTCCACATACTAGTCTTCTGAAGCTGTCCTCTCTGTTGTTGGTCTTGTATGATCTTGACGATGTCTCTGCATGCTCACAGTCTTCAGGCGACGAGGACGGCTGTGTCTCTCCGGTCGTCTGCGGATCCTGTCCCGCATCGGTCAGGAGGAGCCCTTCGATCTGTCCCAGAAGAAGCAGCTGCGTCTGTCTCAGTCTGACGGCGGCAGCTCCGGTCGAGAAGAAGACGAGGACAGTCTGTACAGTCCTGACCTCTACAGAAGAGACCAGACGACACGCAGCGCTGCAGAGATAAAGAGGACGGCTGCTGACGGACAACAAGACAGAGACTCTCAGACACGCTGTGAATGATGATGTTTCAGTATTTTTTTCATGTGAAAAATCTACAGAAATTATTTCCTGCGTCAGTATTTTTTGACGTTTTCCAATAGAAAATATCTAAATGAGCAAAATTACTTAAGTTGTTTAGTCCTAAAAATTAAGTGAGTTTATGCTTAAAACAAGAGAAAATATCTACCATTGGGGTCAATATTCAAAGGGAAACGAGATTATTTTTCTTGTTTTAAGCAAAATTTTGAACAATAAAAAGTAATTTTGCTTTAAAAAATGATTCTCTTGCTTAGTGATTTTGTCTTGTTTGCTAGTATAAATATCTAAACATTCTTGAATCAAGATGCAAGTAAAATGATTTAAGATATTAAGTCTTGTTTTCTAAAAAAAAAAAAAATTTTTTTGTTCGTTTTTGCATAAAACAAGCAAAAATATCTGCTAATGGGGTAAGAAAAATAACCTTAAATCAAATTTTTCTTGCCCCATTGGCAGATATTTTTGCTTGTTTTATGCAAAAACTAACAAAATGTGTATATTTTTTTTACATAAAACAAGACTTAATATCTTAAGTCATTTTACTTGCATCTTGATTCAAGAATGTTTAGATATTTATACTAGAAAACAAGACACAAACACTAAGTAAGAAAATCATTTTTTGCAGTGTAAATGCATCTTGATTTACGAATGTTTACTGGAAAACATGACAAAACATCATTTTTTTTGCAGTGAAAGTATCTTGATTTTCAGAAGACGTGTAGCATGTTTAGTCTACTTGGTAATATCTCGTAATGTTTAATGAAATTAATATAATTGAAAACTGATATATTTCTGACCGTTAATGCTAATTGCCTTCAATGGAGGTGTTCTTGCTCTAAAATGTTCTGACTTTGATAAATTAATGATGAATGGGTTGACGCAGTACTGACAGATTTATGATTTTTTGATAGTTTTGTATTTTTGTAAACACAGAGATGATTTTATTTGCCTGTGAATCAACTGCAGTGTGAACGCTGATCAATATTTAAGTACAATAAATTCATTTAAAGATTAAACTTTTGACTTTTAAATGCAATGACAACAGCACAGAATATGAATAAGGGGGAAAATTATATTATAATGCAGTCATCATGAAGATCTTACTATTTAGACAATACTGTAAAGACATGTTCACGACAAAAAAAAAAAAATTCTTAGGTTTTTGGAATTTTTTTTTATTTTTATTTTTTTTTGAGTGGTTTTTGGGAAAAAAAATTGTTTACTGCAAAAAAAAATTTCTTAGGTTTTTGGAATTTTTTTTGTTTTTTTTTTGAGTTTACTGCAAAAAAAAAAATTCTTAGGTTTTTGGATTATTTTTTTATTTTTATTTTTTTTTGAGTTTACTGCAAAAAAAAAATTCTTAGGTTTTTGGAAAAAAAAAAATTTAGTTTACTGCAAAAAAAAAATTCTTAGGTTTTTGGACAAAAAAATTTTGAGTTTACTGCAAAAAGAAAAAATTCTTACTTTATTCTTACATCTTACTTTAAAAGAAAAAAAATATATTTTTCTTGCTCCAGTGGCAGATATGTTTCTTGTTTCAAGCAAAAACTAACAACATTTTTTATCATTCTTTTAGAAAACAAGACTTATTATATGAAGTTATTTTGCTTCGTCTTGATTAAAGAATGACTAGATATTTCTATTTCTAATGACTGAAAAGCACTGTTTATACCCGAAAATATGAGAAAAACTAACTTCAAAATTCAACGGGGGAAATAAATCATTTTTCTGACCCAATTGGCAGATATTTTTTTGTCTTGTTTTAATCATAAACTCAATTAATTCTAATACATCTTTCAGAAAACAAAATGTGATATCTTTAGTCATTTTGATTCATTTTGAAAATGAGACAAAAATACTAACTTTTGCAAAACTTTATAGTATATAGTGTTATATAGCCAAGCAAATATATTCTTAAGTAAACTTAAATGTAGTCTATTTTTACTCTACAACCTTTTGGGCACTGTGTGACCAGAGCCAACGGTTAATGACCCGATCCTGCCACATTTACACTTCAAAACTGACTCAAGCGGCCTTTAAATGAACACAAAAGCACATTTTCCCTGGCAGCAAAAAAATATATATATTTCAAAATATTTGCTAAAATATATTCACGTAAATAAAATTTCTCTCAATTTCTTGGGCTATTTTTTAGAATATATGTATATATATTTTAATTACTTATTTGATAAGCATTTGTATTTTGTTTTTATTTTCATTTTCATTCAACATTTCTCATTTTTATCAACTTTAAAATTACTAAATCTAAAATAAAAATTTATAAAAATATAAACATATTAAAAAAATAAAAAAAACGATAAAAATGACAAAACTACACAACAAAATTACTAACATTTTTAAATGTTAAACTATATTAAACTAATGCAAAACATCCATAAAACTATAATAGTATATTAGTATAGTAAATTTTTAATTAACTTTAAAATTACTAAAACTAAAACTGAAATAAAAATTAATAAAAAATATAAACATATTTTTAAAAAAACAATAAAAAAATGATGATTTTATGCAATAGTGGAATAAGTTGTGAAATAAATTAACATTTAGAATGATTTCTGAAGATCATGTGACACTGAAGACTGGAGTAATGATGCTGAAAACTCAGCGCTGCATCACAGAAATAAATTACAGTTTAATACATATTCACATAGAAACCAGCTATCGTAAATTCTAATAATATTTCACAATTTTTACTGTATTTTTAATCAAATAAAAGCAGCCTTTTGAGCAAAAGAGACCGTTTTCACATTTTCAAAACACCCACAAATGCATAATTATTCTCAACATGTGTACATTTTACTGGATCTGTGATACAAAAAAATAATAATAAAAATAAAATAAAATCTCTGTGCATGAATATTCAACTCTCAGGCCTTTTTTAGGCACCACACCTTCTGGGTATTTGTCCTGATGAAGCTCTGAGAGCAAAGAGGAAGTGCTCAGATCCTCTTCCTGTCTTCCGATCACCTCAGTGTAATAGTATATTAGTATAGTACATTTTTTATTAACTTTAAAATTACTAAAACTAAAACTGAAATAAAAATTAATAAAAAATATAAACATATTTTTAAAAAAACAATAAAAAAATGATGATTTTATGCAAAACATCCATAAAACTATAATAGTATCTCAATGAGGCTTGACATAAAATAAACAGAAATAAATAAAAATAAAACCTTATTTCATTTCAGCTAGTTTCCAAGGCAACATTTCTCCATTTTCCACTTGATGAACTAATATAACTAAAACTGAAATAAAATTAATAATAACTGTTAATTAAAACTCTACCTATTTATGAACTACTAAAAATGACAAAAACACACAACTGAAATGCTAAAACTTGAACTAAAAGTAACACGACAGCAGAAAATATAAAATATTCACAAAAATAATACTGAGCTTTTGTTGTCTATATAACACGTGTGAAGATAACACAAAGGAAATTTATTTTCAATGTATAAAAAATATTTTTGTATATGAAGGTTGAAACTAAATATATTTTCGATTTCAAGAATATATTTTATAGAGCTTTGCTGTTTACAACATATATCTAGCATATATATATATATATATATATATTTAGGCCATATTTAGGGTCTCTAACTCGGTCTATATGAATGACTGCAGACTTTCACTGTCACTGTGAAGGGAAAGAGTTCAGCAGATGGTTAATGTTTAATGTATAATGTTTCTGAAGTGTATTTAAATTAATTTTCAATTGTTGTTTTGAAATCAGCAGAGATTATAAGATTAGAGCGCCCTCTATCGGACACACCTGCCATCACACCATGTGAACCAATATAACTATTATTAGAATTGCGCTTAAATGGTATCCAGACGCAATCCTTGATCGTTAATTTAATCGTTAACTCATTAAAAATAATTAAAATATTTTTTTCACAGGTCAACGCGCTAGCTCAGACTAGACTATACCATTGCGGATGCACGGGGTTGGTTGGTTACATTACAATGTACTATAAAACGCAAGGTATACCTCTGATATAGGTGACAAATCCTGTCTATCTTTCAGTAAATGTTAGTAATAATAAGGTATTTCCAAATGTTAAGCGATTCCAGATCGTGGCGATTCTCTGTGAATCTCCCCCCTCGCGCCGAATGGTTCAGTCTCAAGATGGCGGCCTCCATCCTGCAGCGCGGTCTGTCTCCTCTACAAACTTTTACTAAATGCGTCAGTTACAGATCGATCGGTGAGTGTCAACATTTATTGATCGTAATTATGCTGTCGTACTAAATTGAGATCAGGATGTAAATGTAGAAGCGTAAGGCTTTGATTTGTAATGTAGCCGTGTGAGGAGGTGACGGAAAGGTGAATGGCGTGATCGCGTCTGTTTGAGTTTGCCGCGGTTTTCAGTTAATTTAAACACAGGTAGTTTTTAATAATCGATTTTGTTTCTAACCATGTTTTTTAGACTATGTAAATACGTTATCTGACAATTCTGTACTACTGTACGGTAATTAATTTCCACATGTTTATAGTTATTGGCTTCACTTACATTATTTGGAAGGTTTAACTGTAGTTATGCATAAGCAACACAATTATGATTTATGTTTTATGTGTTCAGGAGAAATCAACTGATCTGTAATCGTTGTAAGTGACAGATTTTATAGATCGGTTTCGATTCATAAGCTCTTGGTTTGATTTGATATCATTAATTTGCATTTATATCAAGTACAGTTCATGTCAATCTCTACTAAAGCTGTGAACTAAGTTATACAGAAGCTCTGCCATTTATGTTAATGCAATATTAAAGGTTAAAACTGACAGCCGAGTCCAAATTCAATTGCTGTTAATTTTAGATATAATAATCAACACTGAAATAAAATATGATTTCTGTGTGGACATTTAAGCTACACATAAAGCAGTTTTTATATTATCTTTTTAGTGATATAATGGTTTCAAGATTTGTTCAAACGTACATTAAATAATGAATACATCACTAACAGGTTAAAGGCACAATATGTAAGATTTGTTTTTATTCAAATATCCAAAAACCACTAGAACAGTGTTATATATTTAACTGACTTGTGTACTTACATTATCCCAAATGTTTCGAAGAATGTTTAAATCCAGAGAAATAAGCAATTTTAACTAGTGACACGGACCGTGTCCATAGTGTCGCCTGCTAATGACGTCATAACCCCTCGATTTCCGGTTTTGTTTTGTAGAAAACATGGAAACACCAAAGACACTTTAATATGTT
>NW_015626376.1:289430-290222 GCF_001515625.1 Sinocyclocheilus rhinocerous
CCCACATACGCACGACCGGAAGGAGCGGAAGCGGTCGACTGTGGCATAATAAAAGCTCTGCTGCTTTACCCCACATACGCACGACCGGAAGCAGCGGAAGCGCTCGACTGTGTCATAATAAAAGCTCCGCTGCTTTTGAGCCATGTGTCGCGCTCGTTCAGTGGCCTCGTTTTGCTTCGGCGGCTTTCAGCCTCACCCTGCTTCATTCTACTATGTTAATAAATCATTAGCTCATCCATGAACATGATTTCTGCCCGAGTCCCGTCGGATTGCGTCGGCTGTGGGGATGAAGACGACAGCTCCCATGATTTCACACTCAGTCACGGCGTCATCAAACTACGCCTTTGTCTATTTGTTTATTTTGAATACGCGCCCTCAAGCGGCGAAAATTACATATTGTGCCTTTAAGTAAAAAATATAATGAATGTGCTCCTGTATATCCGGTCAAAATGTTCCTCTTTAGAGTTATTTTTCTAGTTGACTAAAAAGTGTATGGACATTGAATAGCTTTTCTGGTGTAAATTTAACATCATGTGACATTGTTTACAAGCTGTTTTATAGAATTTGAAAACGATTTGATATCAAAAGTACATGGCGCTATCTATAAATAATGTGTGACCCTGGAGCACAAAACCAGTCATAAGGGTCAATTTTTGGAAATTGAGATTTATACACGATCTGGAAGATGAATAAATAAGCTTTCCATTGATGTATGGTTTGTTAGGATCGGACAATATTTGAAAATCTGGAATCTGAGGGTGCAAAAAAATCTAAATATTGAGAAAATCATCT
>NW_015626376.1:290572-293360 GCF_001515625.1 Sinocyclocheilus rhinocerous
TTTTTGGCATAAAAGAAAAATGTATAATTTTGACCCATACAATGTATTGTTGGCTATTGCTACAAATATACCCCAGTGACTTAACACTGCTTTTGTGCTGCAGGGACACATATTTGGTGAAGTTTTATTAATGCATAAACAGAAAACAGCATCGATCTTGGAATTTTAAGGATCGATATCAGTTCATTAAAAAATGTATTTGACCCTCTAACTCTAGCACTCTCTATTCTAATTCTGTTATCTATTTGATCTATAAAAAAAAACATGACCTTTTAAGACTTGCACTCTATTTGTTTTCTAACTGCTTTGCTTTCTTGTTAACTCTAACAGTGTGTTCACACCAGACGCGAATGTAATTATTCGCGCGAGTAGATTACATACAAAGTCAACGCAATGACGAGCAAGTTCAAAAATTTCAACTCGAGCGGAAAATTCGAATGACGTGTTCTCGCGCAAGCCAATCATCGAAGAGTTTCTTGACACGTCCAGTTGAATCAGACAATAGAAGAGAGCATTATTGCAGCCGTCTGTTATTATATAGGTCTGGAGCATAGAAAACAATTAAAATCAGTTGTAGTAGTTGTATTTTATTAGCATGGCTACAGAGATGCTGCTATCAATAATAAAAATAATAGTAATATCAGTGTATATATACAGTAGTAAAATGTAACACACACATTAATGCAGGATCCTAACGTTATTCATCCTCCTCTGGATGGTGTTGTGAACCCAGACACGTCGGCGTTTGGCTTTCCATTGTATTTGGGACTTTTTGACAACAGGTACAAAACAGCGGTTGTAGGTATCTCCACCATGGTTGATCGTGCTGTTTTTATTCGCGCGAGTGACACGAAAAACATCCCGCGAGTAATCTAGAGCGAGCGACGCGATGCGCATATTCGCTTCGCGTCTGGTGTGAACTCACCATAACACTAGCTTTCTCTATTCCTTTTCTATTCTATCTCTCTGTTTTCTTTTTATCCATTATATAATTAACAAAAAAAAAACTTGCTATGTGTACTGTGTTAAGCTAACTGAGACTTGTCACAGCACTTGCATATCATTGCTCTTTTGTTGGTTTTGATTGCTTCTATTGTCCTCATTTGTAAGTCACTTTGGATAAAAGCATGTACTAAATGTAAAATTAAGATCTATTGGCAATTGATTAATCAATATCATCAGTCCATCCCTTACTTTATTTTCTGTCAGCCAGGAGATGTCTGCTGTCGTCGGCGTACACAGACCCTGCTGTTTGGGAGCAGAGACCGAGAGATGCACAGGACCTGGGTGAGACAGCGCTGCTCTGAAACCACATCCGTCTGTCCTTATTTAACATTCTGTCTGTTTTAAATGTGCCTGGATTTTCTTCTGCAGGTCAGCTGGCCTCTCTGATGGACAGAACGTATGCGAGGAAGTTTCCCGTCAGCTCTTTGGTCATCGCCAGGGTGAGAGATGATTTATGCATTTTAAACATATGTGAGCCTGCAGCACAAAAGCAGTGTTATTTGTAGCAATAGCAATATTTGTAGCAATAGCCAACAATACATTGTATGGGTCAAAATTATACATTTTTCTTTTATGTCAAAAATCATTAGGATATTAAGTAAAGATCATGTTCCATGAAGATATTTAGTAAATTTCCTACCGTAAACATATCAAAACTTCATTTTTGATTAGTAATATGCATTGCTAAGAACTTAATTTGGACAACTTTAAAGGCGATTTTCTCAATATTCTTATTGTTTTGCACCCTCAGATTCCAGATTTTCAAATAGTTTTTCAGCCAAATATTGTTCTCCTATCCTAACAAACCATACATCAATGCAAAGCATAAAAAAAACTGACCCTTATGACTGGTTTTGTGCTCCAGGGTCACATATAGTACAATACATCCACACAAAGTACTCTGTTGCTTATGTATGCATGTGCATATGAGTTTAATATCCACTAGTCAATATTTGAAGTGCATCAAAACCTTTAATCAAAGTTGTCCTAAAACCTAAAACCAAAATGCATTCTTGTCCTAGGATGACATTATTGACTACTGCATAATATTAGAATAATAAGAAGACGACTCAAACATTTTTATTTTGTGAATTCATGACTTGTTCATGTAAAATGGGTATTAAGTTGTGTGACACTGTAAATAAAGTCAATGTTTTAACGTGTGCATTTTGTTTAGTTCGTAGATAATTTATCATCAAAAGAGGAAGTCGATCAAGCACAATATTACCTATATAAGTAAGTATCACTACATAACTCTTTAAAAAGGTTACCGTTTGCGCAATACTGATTCAGTTAGTTGCATTTGTTCAATTGTGAAGTTGAAGTGTTGATCTCCTCAGGTTTCGTCACAGTCCAAACTGTTGGTATCTTCGGGACTGGACCATCCACAGCTGGATCCGACATTGTCTTAAATACGGAGCCAGAGATAAAGCCCTTTACACGCTGAAGAACAAGGTTTGGAAAGATGTCAGATTATGCTTTCACTTTATACACTACCGGGCTGAAGTTTGGAATATTAATGTATTTTTGAAAAAAGTCTCTTCTGCTCAGCAAGGCTGCATTTATTTGCTCAAAAATACAGTAAAAATGGGAAATATTATTAGAATTTAAAATAGCTGGTTTCTATGCGAATATCTGTTAAACTGTAATTTATTTCTGTGATCAATTACCCCATCACTCTAGTCTTCAGTGTCACATGATCTTCAGAAATCATTCTAATATGCTGATTTGCTGCTCAAGAAACATTTCTGATTATTATCAATGTTGAAAACAGTCGTGCTGC
>NW_015626376.1:293926-301111 GCF_001515625.1 Sinocyclocheilus rhinocerous
GCCGATACCGATTAATTAACCGATAGTTTTAAAATTGATACTGAACAAAAACTAAAATAGTGCTTTATTAACAAAAACAGTACTGAACCATACTAGTAGTAGTAGTAAAAATAATAATAATAGTAATAGTAAATGTTGAAGTTAACACACTGTAACAAGGAACAATACTTACACAGTTTTCATTAATCTTAATGTTACAAATGGACTCTTATTTTAAAGTGTTACCATTTCATTTCAACTGTCATGCTTAAAGATGCACATCTTTAAATATATACACAAAGGCCATAGCCTTAAAATTATATACATATGGATATTGTATGTATACTCTCACGCTTTAACTGCTTCTATTCTTGAAGACTTGATGATTATCTAACCAAATAAAAGTCTAGGAGAACTCGCCGGTATCACACACTCCGGACGCGTCACGTTCAACTCGAGCAGCGCTCTAAAACAGTTTATTTAATCACCAAACGGACAGAAGTTTACTTCAAGAATGAACAATGAGGCATAGATGAGTTTGAAATTCGGTGTTTAAAAAAACGGAGCAAACGGAAAGAGAAAGCGCGACCTATATTATATAGCTCTATAAAGCACACAGACTTTATTAGAGCCACAGAAAGACAAACGTTTCGCTGAAAATGCACAATACACAATTCATTATGTACATTAACAACGATTCGGGACAAATATAATGTAATTTAATGGAAAACTATGTGAATGGCGCTCTGTGGCGCGGCAGGATTTTAAAATCTGCGTCTGAATTTTGCCGATAACCGATAGTTCCAGCAATCAAATGTCGGTGCCGATTAATCGGCAAAACCGATACATCGGTCGACCTCTAGTTAAAAGAGCTATATAAATAAAGGTGACTAAATGTTCAGTGGCAGGAGGAGAGGAACGTGGGAGCGTCTCTGATGTTGGCTGGACTGAAGCAGGAGAACTCTGTCGGTTTCAGCGCTCGGCTTCTGGGATTGGCTCTTATTGGTGTGTATGCCTTAGTGATGGGAGAAACGAAGCTTTTCGAAACTTTGAATCAATTGAGCCAATTGCTTTGCTAAATGATTCACTGTTTCAAAGTGTGTGCTCAAAACACCACACGCTGGACAAAACAGTGTAAATGCAATGAAGACTCAGGCCAGACATGCATAAAAACACCTTTACAAACCAACTGGAAATGTTTTATCGTTTGCGATTAACAAATCAAATGACTACTAAAATGACAAAAACACATAAAATTACTAAAACTAAAATTACTAAAATTTAAATGGAAAACAATAGAAGGGAAGATGCAAATGAAAAATCGAAAATATAAAAATAAAAACTGATTCAAAATGATTATATTAAAGCAATACGGGTTATTTTATTAATTGCCAGGGCTTGTTTTGTTTGTTTTATGGAAAGTTTGGTTAATCAGGCCAATATGAGACTATTATCTACAACTCTTCCTTTTTATCATTCAAATATGTAATTAAAAATCTATAAAAATAAATCTATAAAATAATAGTTTATAAAACTGAAAAATTTATAAAAAATTTATTAAATAAATTATTTTTAAAAATAATAAAATTCCACCAAACAGTGTGGTTTTAGCATCAAGATATTGTTACCCTTTTTAGAAATATTAAAAAAAAAATGTAATCTTTATATTTTTCTTTTTCATTTTAAACTAAAGTTTTAGTAATTTTGTTGTCTTTTTTTTTTTTGCATTTTTCATATGTTTGTCTATACATATTTTATTAATTTGTATAAATAAAAAAGTTTTAGTATTTTAGTGCATCAGGTTAAACTAAATTTAAAATGAGAAATGTTGGTTTTTATGTTAAAGGCGTCATGAACTGCCTCTGTTTTTTATTTTGTACTGTTCTCTGAGGTCCTCTAATAATGTTATCAAGATTTTTACATCAAAAAACATTATAATTTAGAAGTAATAGGCTATTTTCTGTCCTGTTTTTGACCCCCTCATCAGAATGCTCTGTTTGAATAGGCGTGGAGGATTGTAGACTCGGAAGTAAACGCCCACTGCTGTGATTGGCTAATAGTTGTGAATGTTTGACAGCGTACATTCATTCCTCACAGATGGACGGTAAAATTAAGTGAACAAAGGACCGAGTTCTTACTGATGCGGTCTGGATCTTCATTAAAAATAAAGTTCATTCACTCTTTCCTAACGTTATGATCAGAAGGAAGGCAACACAAACACAGTTTTTCTACAACTTGGCACTGCACAATATCTTGTTGTCTTCAGAGCATCTTTATGGTTTGGTTTCTGCGTAGACCTGCGTTCGCCTCTCTCGTAAACTCTACAGCCATGAATCGGTGGGCGGGGCTAAATGGGCAGCGATGTAGAATCGGTGGGCGGGGCTAAACGGGCAGCGATGTAGAATCGGTGGGTGGGGCTAAACGGGCAGCGATGAAGAATCGGTGGGCGGGGCTAAACTAGGGGTGTGCGATATATATCGTCTGCGATAATATCGTAATACAGCGATGTCTAGTCTATCTAGTCTATCTTACATCATAGAGTAGAACATTCCACAAGCAGTAGTTTTGACAGACTGCCTTTAATATAAGCTGTTTTAGACTAACGAGAAACTTTTGAGTTCTGAAACTTACAGGATGTTTTTGTAGTACAATGACTTCTTTTACGTCGAAAGATCAAGGGAATTTTGGTTTCTCAGTTCATGACCCCTTTAATAAAATGTTAATATTTGGAATCAGTTTTAATTTTTTTGTTTTCCCTTCCAATTTTTCCCATTTTAATTTTAGTTACATTTTTTGTATTTTTTGTATGTTTATATGTCTCTACAGATTCTATTAATCTTTATTTAGTTTTAGTTATTTTAATACAAGAAGTTAAACTAAATTAAAATCCTGCCTTGCAACTAGCTTTATTTTTATTTTATTTTAAGTAACAAAAATGGTTTTTAATGGTTTTTATTTTTATGTTCAGATTTGTTAACTAGTTCAGGAAACGCATGGACTATTTTGCAAATATGTCGTTTTGCACGTCCTCAGATTCTAGAATTCTCCGTCTGAACAGCAGATAGTCTCATCTTCCGATTGTGTCTCCAGGTAAAGTCGAGCTGTCCAGAGGAATTCACGCCGTGTTTCACGAGATGCCCCTGATCTGGACCTCTGGTTATCTTGGGCGAGCCCTCGCTGTCATGGACGCTGTGTGTGACTTCAGAGACATCAAGTTATCTGAGGAAGTTGTGAGTATTTACAGAGATAACTAATTGACCATAATGAGGTCTTACCATGGTACATATTTATCTTGTCTGAGGAAGAAGTTTAAAGAGAAACCACATGAATAATGTTTTTGAAGTAAATCTTTGAGATCACTGCACAGAAGTTATAAAACGGCTTCATACTGGGATACTGCAGGATTCTGTAGTGAAAATGTTGTTTAAAAGAATAATTCACCCAAAAATGAAAATGTGCTCACCCACAGGATCATCCGAGGAGTGTGGATGAGTTTCTCTTTATCAGATTTGTAGAAATGTAGCATTGCATCAGTGTCTCAGCAATGGATGCTCTGCAGTGAATGGGTGCCGTCAGAATGAGAGTCCAAACAGCTGATAAAAACATCACAATAATCCACACCACTCCAGTCCATCAGTTAACATCTGGAGAAGACACACGCTGAAACTAATCCAGCATTAAGACATTTTTAACTTAAATACCATAGAGCCCAGAGTCCATAATCCATAATAACTCTTCCTCCAGTGAAAAAGTGTGATCATCCCGAGGAGTGTGGATGATTATTGTGATGTTTTTATCAGCTGTTTGGACTCTCATTCTGACGGCACCCATTCACTGCAGAGCATCCATTGCTAAGACACTGATGCAATGCTACATTTCTACAAAATGTTTTGAAAACCAGAAGAGCATGTTGCTACTTGCTAGTCATGAGTTCTAATTCACAGTGATCGCATGTCATTTATATTGAATGCACTGAGAGTCGCTTTGATTAAGCGCGTCTGCAAAATGAATGTGTAATGCGGTGTGATTGAGTTGTTGAGGGTTGAAGCATCTCTGGCTTTCAGCTGGATCATGTGGAGAAGATATTGCAGGATCTCTCAGTGAACGCTGATGGACAGAACGTCACTGATACACCGCTGGAGGAGGAAGATGAGCTGGAGACACAGAAACTACCAGAGTACATCAACCGCTTCAAGGTTACTTTTTCTTACGTTAAATGCACTAAACATTTATGCATTTACATAAACACCTTCTAAACTTTGTTACAAATCTTGACTGATTTTGATCAAGTAAGCGTCAGAATAACTGCAGTAATATCTCCAGATGAACACTTACTGGACTGAAGCAGCTCAGCTTTACTTGATTCTCCATCAATCATGTTTTAGAGTCTCAAATCTGATCCTCAGGATCTTTTGAGGAGCGTTTGTTTCCAGAAGCTTTACTTTCACTGTTCCTCAGCGGAGGAATGATCTTCACAAGCCTCCAGAACATCTCACATCTTCTGAGGAGCCTTTATTTCTTCAGCTCTCAATCACTGCATTATATGTTTGGATCATTTCAATCTCATCTTACTGAGACAGATTAC
The DNA here is from genome assembly GCF_001515625.1 of Sinocyclocheilus rhinocerous. Taxonomy (NCBI): domain Eukaryota; kingdom Metazoa; phylum Chordata; class Actinopteri; order Cypriniformes; family Cyprinidae; genus Sinocyclocheilus; species Sinocyclocheilus rhinocerous. The sequence continues at coordinate 298,491 of NW_015626376.1, forward strand.
TGGAGATATAGAGCGACCACTGATATTTAGATCATTTTATGTCAGTATCTGCTGTACTGTTATAAAGATCTGATTGATTTACATTACAAGCATCGAACTCTCATCATAAATATCAGCATCTGCAGCAAATTCATATTTTTGCTTAGTTTGAGTCTCTGAATAAAATCAAGCTGGTTTTCCTTCATATTCTCACTATATCAGACTATATGAGCCTTGAAAGCCTGATGGAGCAAATATGATACAAAAACATAAAAAATATGTGACCCTGGAGCACAAAAGCAGTCTTAAGTCGCTGGGGTATATTTGTAGCAATAGCCAACAATACATTGTATGGGTCAAAATTATTAATTTTTCTTTTATGCCAAAAATCATTAGGATATTAAGTAAAGATCATGTTCCATGAGGATATTTTGTAAATTTCCTACCGTAAATATATCAAAACTTAATTTTTGATTAGTAATATGCATTGCTAAGAACTTAATTTGGACAACTTTAAAGATGATTTTCTCAATATTTAGATTTTTTTGCACCCTCAGATTCCAGATTTTCAAATAGTTGTATCTCAGCCAAATATTGTCCTATCCTAACAAACCATACATCAATGGAAAGCTTATTATTCAGCTTTTAGATTATGCATACATCTCAATTTAAAAAAACTGACCCTTATGACTGGTTTTGTGCTCCAGGGTCACATATATGCAAATATTTTATTCTAAAGGTTCAATAAGCTGTTCCATTTCAACTATAGATACTATATGTCAGGCTTTACAGGGTTAATTTGTGAGCTGGATGTTTTGGTAGGAGCTGAAGGAGAGACTCGTGTCCCAGGACAGGATCGACTCGAGGAGCCTGGAGTCTCTCGTATCGGCTCTGACGCAGCAGACGCTGGCAGCCTGTGAAAACGCAGATATCGCTGAATATCAGCAGACGGTGAGCGTCTGGGAAGCTGAGCTGCAGCAGCTCATTCAGAGAGAAAGAGAGACGAAAGAGAAGAACCAGAAGAGCGTCTGAGCAAACAGTGACCGCCGTCCTCCAGACACAGCATTGTTTGTCATGTTTATTGTCTTTGGTTGGGCCGATTGAGATAGAGGTTTGTGTGTTAATATTATTTGGATTCTTTTTCAATGCCGTGTAAATCTGAACAGTATAAATAAACAATGAAAATACTCTTATATTTAGTCTCGGCCCTTTCATACCGTATGCACTGGAATAACAGGATTTACTCCGTTTGGATTTGTAATGTTTCTGAAAGAAGTCTCTTCTGCTCGCCAAATCTGCTTTGATATGATCAAATAATACAGTAAAAATTGTGAAATATTATTTCAGTTTAAAACAGCTGTTTTCTATGTGAATATCTGTTAAACTGTCATTTATTTCTGTGATGCGCAGCTGAATTTTCAGCATCATTACTCCAGTCTTCAGTGTCACATGATCTTCAGAAATCATTTTAATAATAATCGATATGATCAAATAATACTGTAAAAATTGTGAAATATGTGAATATCTGTTAAACTGTAATTTATTTCTGTGATGCGCAGCTGAATTTTCAGCATCATTACTCCAGTCTTCAGTGTCACATGATCTTCAGAAATCATTTTAATAATAATCAATGTTGAAAACAGATTGGAGTAAGAAAGACTTTTTGAAAAAGGAAGGAATTGATACTTTTATTCATCAGTGATACATTAAATTAATCAAAAGTGACAGTAAAGACATTTCTAATGTTACAAAATGTTTCCATTTCAAATAAATGCTGTTCTTTTGAACTTTCTATTCATCTGTGAATCCTGAAAAATAAAATATACCACAGTTTCAACAAAAATATTGTGCAGCACGACTGTTTCCAACATTGATAATAATCAGAAATGTTTCTTGAGCAGCAAATCAGCTTATTAGAATGATTTCTGAAGATCATGTGACACTGAAGACTGGAGTAATAATGCTGAAAATACAGCTGCACATCACAGAAATACATTACAGTTTAACAGATATTCACATAGAAAACAACTAGTTTGAATAGTAATAATATTTCACAATTTTTACTGTATTTTTGATCAAATAAATGGTGAGCAGAAGAGACTTCTCTAGTTTTGACCAGCACTGTACTCACAATTATTGAATGGTGAAACACCAGTATATTTTTTCTTATTTGTTTCTCCATCATCATCTCGTCTCAGTGTTTTGTTTGTGGGGGTGTGTCTTTGTTTCGTCTCATGAATTACACCGCACTGTTATTGATCCGCTTCCAACTCAAACAAACAGCACATCTGCTATCATTACGCACCTTCGTATTGAGCGTTTCTTCACGGCATCAGCGGTTCCTTTCCTCTGAACACACACCCCTGCGTCTGCGGTCACAATCCCACAATCCCCCAGCACAAAACACATTCTGTGAGTGTCGCTGCTTATCAGGAGATTCTGACAAAGGGGCCAAAATCAGGCATTTTTAGGAATTCTGACGTTTTCCAGTGAATTTGGAATTTTTGCCCTACTGAAAATAAGCTGTAAAATTGGTGTGATATCAGCCTGTTTTTTTTTCCCTGTAAATCAGCAACTGGGTAATTGTGTGTGTGAGTGAGTGAGTGGGTGTGTGTGTGTGTGAGTGAGTGAGTGAGGGGGTG